>NC_025994.2:98868163-98898163 GCF_000442705.2 Elaeis guineensis | reverse complement strand
TATTAGGCATGTATTCATATACCAGCATCTTTTCCTCTTCTTGAGTGCAGCAACCTAGAAGCCGAACTAAGTTTCGGTGCTGAAGCTTGGCAATCAGCGTCACTTCATTCATGAATTCATCAGTGCC
Organism: Elaeis guineensis; assembly: GCF_000442705.2. Taxonomy (NCBI): domain Eukaryota; kingdom Viridiplantae; phylum Streptophyta; class Magnoliopsida; order Arecales; family Arecaceae; genus Elaeis; species Elaeis guineensis. The sequence continues at coordinate 98,898,036 of NC_025994.2, read as the reverse complement.
CTGTGCCGAAGTCTTTGAAAGCCTCTTCACAGCTATTTCTTGCTCCTCCCCAAGCTTTCCCTGAATTCACCACATTTAGCATTGCTATATTTAAGATTACTAAATCTAGCCGCAATATCAAACTATTCAAAAGCCCTGAACACAACATTATATTCAGAGTGCTGAATTTAAGAACCTACATCGACTAGGACCTGCATAGTGACATTCTACAATAAGCTTGATTGGTAAACTAAGAAAATACCTTGTACACAGTGCCGAAGCCACCCCGTCCAAGCTTATTTTCGATTGAGAAGTTATTGGTCGCTGCGATGATTGTCCCCAAATCAAATAAAGGAAGCTCCCAGTCCTTGCCTTCCTTGCATTCGTTGTTGCGGCGACTAGCGAAGGGAATGGCACCTAAGGAAGTTTTGCAGTAGTCACAAATAATAACTAATCACCACTCATGTTATTGCTACATATTGCGAGGTGGACTAATTTTACCTCTTCTTCTCCTTCGCTGAATCCAAACGCAAATACCCACTGAAGCAAACAACAGAATCCCCAAAACAGAGCCCACCAAAATCCCAACCATAGTATGCGAATGTGAATGATGTAATCCCGGGCCTGAAACATTAGAACTGTCGTATGAATACATGATGAACTTTCTTTTGTTTTCCTTTTTATTTTTTCAGGAATTTTTTTTTGTTTTTAGAGCATCAAGAAGTCCCACATATAAATTGGGATGATTATTGGTTGCTCGACTTAGCCCGAGTTTGAAATGTGTTAGACCAACTTATCAATTAATTGGATTGAGTTTGGGATTTTTACAAAACTTTTAAATGGGAACAAGACTGAAAACTTATAATTTGAGGCTGGAGCATGGTGCTTTGAGCGACTCTACTTAAAAGGTTCCTTTCAGATGAGTCTTCGTGGCCCAAATGTCTACGACTCTAATTTTAACTCCAAACTTGGTCCGTATTTTGTCGGGCCTAGAGTATGGTCCATCTGGAAGGCGGCCCAGCCAGACATGCCCCGGGCTATCCTGGAGACATTTCCAGTCCTACCATGAATACTTGAATGCACTATTATTTATTCTATAGGTACGATGAGCACTACTTGTAATGCAACAAAAGAGTTTCTTCTAGGATTTGAATGGGAAACATGATTGTTTTAAAAAATTAAACATGCTAATGTAAGAGTCTTCGTGCGAAACTACAAATATAAAAATATCATATGAGCAAACAAATATTTTGGATCATGCTTAGCTGTTCATGGGCAAAGATAGGACCTAGTGGATTTGCGACCCATGTAAGGACGGACACAATTGGCACCCTACTATAATTAGCACTGGAAATAACCTAGACTGGGTGAGTCTTATTTGGCTGGGCTGACTTCAGGTTGGCTATGGGTAAGACTCGAAAGACTTTGTATTAGATTTGAGCTTAAATATTGAAGTGAAATTCTTTGTACACTGCAAATGGTGTAGAACTGCACGCACAACCCACAGTGATTGGCTCATGCATGGGGCTGAAAAAAAAAAAATTTCGTATGCCGCACCCCAGCCCCATGCATGAGCCAATCACTACGGGTGGTGCATGCGTTCTGCACCATCGGGGTGCACAAAGAATTTCTCAAATATGGAAACCCTTTATTTTTTAGGCTGAGCTTGAGGGACTAGGCCAACTTGACTCCAATTTCAAAAAAGACCCAAAATAGAGTCAAAATTCAGGCCTAGACCTAGCTCGGTTCAATTCCAAAATAGGCTCATCCTCGACGGACAGTTTGATCTAACAAGAAATTATCACATGGACCAAGTTCAATGCACCAGTCCAAATCCCAGGGCATACGTACAGTGAATAACAGGCATCCCTTGTGCAATCTTGAATTGTTTAAATACAAGAAGATAGTGTGTCTAGTTATTATTGGAGCAGTCGAATGGACTTGGCCCATCTAATTAATAGGTAGATAAGTCTGACCCTATTATGTGGTTCAACCAGCTTGATTGCTATTCTAGAAAATATATTTTTGATCAGATGGTTGCTAACATGAAGCTACAGTATTCCACCAAACAAAGTGAAACTGCAGTACAAAAGATTGAAAGATTAAATTTCAATTAGGTTCGGGCCAGTTTAGTTTTCAGCCCTAATGGATTATCTGGCCTGGCCCAATCATGGGATCCGAGCCTATGCTAAGGCAAGGCTCTGGCAAAATTTTTTTTTCCAAAGCTTTGAGGATAAGGTCATCCTGAAGTTCAAAAAAAAAAAAGAAAAAAATGGAAAAGAAGAAAAGAAAGAGAGAGAGGGAGAGACTCGGAAAGAGAAGTGGCCTTGCCCATTTTGAGTCCTAGCAACCAAGCTTGATTTTCAAAATTTTGGTAAAGCAACCAACGCTAAAGTCAGAGGTCGGCTTCCGAGTTAGTCCCTACAGGTGTGTCTTCCCTACAGGTGTGTCTTCTACACCTAATCATTGTGCAAAGCTCGGCTCACACCAAACGATACAAACTAGGCTGCATATATTCTAGTGTACAAGTCCACACTTGAACCCATACAAACTGGCACTGACACCATATTCGGGACCGACAATGTGGACATCTGTCGATTTCCAGCTTGCACTGATCCAACGATATAAATCTTTCTACTTATTGTGCAATTTCTGATCACAAAAAATGAAACAGTACATACCTAAATCAGCCACCGCTAGCCGGACATTGAGATCCTGCCCACCAAAGGAATACACCCTAATATCAGTGAGCTCCGTCGTCCAAATTATGCAACCGGTTCCGTTGATATCAGCACTAGCATAGGCCATACATGAACAATTCCTCAAACACGTAGCCCTACACTCATTCAATCCCATCCTCCTGTCCACTGTTGACCTCGATGTGTCCGGCAGCTTTACGTTCTTCATCATCACAAACCCATCAGTACCGTTCCGGCAATCCAGCTTCGTCATTCTCTTACATCCGTCTCTCCAATCTCTAAGGTCCCAATTTGTCGGCGACCTAGGCTTAAACCCCTGCAAGCAACTACACATTGGTGAGTCATTCGTATTACAAACACCGTAAGCCCCGCATTGTGATACATAATCACATTGGTCTTTTGGCTCAGACATGTAGGAGCTCCACATTTTGCTATCATCAAGCCAGACAAGGCGTTGGACAAAGCCGGTGTAGTTCACAGTAAGCCTTGTGATGAACGATGTGCTGGTGGTGTTGTACATGTAGAAGACCTCGTCGTTCTTGATGACAAAGTCCAATATGAAGATTTTATAGTGCAAAATATCCGGGATGCCGGTCAAGATTTTCCCGTTCCATGGACCGACTCGCCACAGTTGGCTTGAGCCTTCCCACAAAATTATCTGGGGGTTGCCATGGAGATCCACACCCATGGTGTAAGGGCCCGGTGCTGGGTCACTAGGACTGGTCCATGATGTGACGTTACGGTTGAGGCCACTCTTTAGGTTCCACCCCAACTTCATCCCGGGGAGCAGGGTGTCGGAAGGGTAGTCGGAGCTCTGCCATGCAAAGCTCACAGGAGCATTAGCCTCTTTAACGATGAAATTGCCGTCGTCTAAGAGTTGCGCTACTGGATTGGCGAGGCCCGACGAGCCCGAGGACCAGATGGTTTTAGAATTCTGGTCAGTGATGATGAGAGTTCCATTGGCGGTGATCGATAGGCTGCCATTGCATTTGGAGATTGGGTGTTGGCGATTGGCAACCCACACAACAGTAGGAGGTGAAATCTTGTACCATATGCCGACATAACGATTGTTAGTTTTGATAGGACTAAAGAAGCCCAAGGCGAATCTTTTTCCAGTTGAGATCAGCTCTTGGCCATCGGCGAGGGGTTGGGTTGGGGTTAGGGTGTCACCTACAATGGAGGGAGAGATACGAGAAGTAAGGATAAAGAAGAGAGAGAGTAGGGCTGCAGGGAGCCTGCCCATCTTCCCAAAAAGCTCCATTTCGAAGAGAAGGCTGCAGCCTCATATGGCTTTTCATTCTTCCTTTAGGCTTGCAGAACTTACCCTTGGATAGTCAATTTATTGGATGAATCAGTGGATATGGTGACTATTGGGCCACGTCATCTGCTCGGACCTATTCAAACTTCTTATCCATTTGATGCGACCTTTGACGTAGATGGTCTGCGGTCAACACTAGCTATTTTGTCAAGTGTAGGGATTGCATCTTTCACACGGAAGGATTCATCTTCCTTCTCGAATTCATCAGCGGACCGCACAATGGTTGCTTCGAGAGCCATGGAGCCTGATGAATCAGAGTTCAGAGTGCTTTGAGATCTGTGAGGGATGCAATCGAACGGACAGTGTTGTGAAAGTAAATCAACCATTCTTTCGTCAGAAAGATAACAACCCGAATCTGTTTGTCAATTCTTCAAGGACGTCCCAACACTTGTCCCAAAAACAGATGCGTTGGTGTTGGCTGAAAGGGAAAGGAACGAAAACGAAATCCTCAAATATAAAAGAAAGATGGTTTTTTTTTTTGCTTGCATTAAATTTCCACCAACTAACCAACCATGCGCGTGCATTACCAGTTTGTCGTGTGTCCATAAGTCAGGCGCGAGTTCTCTCGGTCAAGCGGAACTTGTGCTGTGCTGCCGTGATTAACGCGCACGCCAGGCACGCAACAATTTGCCGTCTGCAAGAGCGTGGTTGGCCGTATCCCAGTCTCTGGTTGTCATTCACACGTGTAGTTCGAATTAATATAAAATTAATTTTTAAATTAAATTAATTTGAATCAATTTTTTAAAATAAAAATCAAAATCCATCGAATCATACTAAAAAATTGGTTCAAACATGTTGCAGTCAAAAACTCATGGCTCAACATATGAGGTATTATTCGCTCTGGCTCATAGATCTCATGATTTTATCCTTCAAAAGATGTCTCACATAGAAGAAGAAAAGATCCATTCTTATATAAGCCAAAGTTCTCTTTGACTCACAATCAATATGGGACAAATAATGTCCTCATTTCTATACCTCAATATAGCTCTTAGTCAAGAAAGAATTTGTGTACAGATAGAAGATGCCCTACTCCTTACTTTTATCATAGCTCTCTTAGTAGAAGAAGAGTCTGTATATAGACGGGAGATATCTTTCTCCTTATTTTTACCATAGGCTGCTATATGGACAGAAGGAGCCCATAATTACAAGAATGGTCCCTTATCTTGCATGCTACTATTGCGACCAAGGGCTCTTGGCTCAACACATAAGGTATTATTCATTCTGGGCTATGGGTCTTATAATTTTATCCTTCAAAAGGCCCCTCACATGAGAAGAATGGTATCTCCCTATATAAACCAGAGTCCTTCTTCACTCATAACCAATGTAAGACTAATAATGCCCTCCTTTCTACACCATAATAGAACTAACCCAAAAAAATTAATTCGATTCAGTTCAATTAATAAGGTGATAGCTATTAGACATCTGTCGTTCACTATAAGAAAACTGACTATTAGCGACGACTGTTTACCATCTCTAATAGTCAATTTGCCGCTTCCCATTGTTAAAAAGCCGACAAAAATACCTCCATCATTAATTATCATTATTAGCAATGATAATTTTGCCATCGCTAATAATACTAATTAGCGATGGCGTTAACAACGGCAATACTGTCGCTAATATTTTTTAACTTTTTAATTAAAATTTTAAAAAAATATTAACAATGACTTTGTTGCCACTAATATCATTGCTAATAATTTTTTATTTTTTAAATTAATTTTTTTAAAAAAATTATTGGCGATAGCATAGCCATCATTAATACTATCACTAATAATTTTAATTTTTTTTAAAAAAATTATAATTAAATTTTTTAAAACATACTTTAATCATAGTAACAAGCAATAATATCTTCTAAAGTTTGTTATAAATAAGATAATAATTATTTAATATAATCATAAATATAAAATTAATTATATTATATTAAAAATATAAATTATATAATTTTACATATAGATACTGCTTTACAAGCATCAAAATTACATACACATTAAAAAATAAAAAATCATATAAGATTATACTCATCATCCTCTTCACTCTCTTGTACGTCCTCTCCAGTAGCTGATGGATGAGAGTCGAATATTTCAATATTTTATAATAAAAAAATAAAATATTATTAATAAATTTCGAAACAAAAGCAGATATATCGATATAGAGATGTATATTTTGATATACTACTCTAGTTTTGGAACAGATTGTTTCAATAAGTTCTATTCGATGATATGGAGCTATAGACACCTCCGATCCATCATTTAGATGGTTAAATTAAATTTTTACTCTCTAGATTCTATTTCTGAAGTATTAATAAGTTTCAATATGAAAACGTAGATATCGATATGGAGGTATATATTTCGATATACTATTTCGCTTCTCGAACAGATTATTTCTACACATTTCATTCGATGAATAGAGGTATAGACATCCTCGACCTATCATTTGGATGGTTAGATTAAATTTTTACCTCTCAAATTTTATTTTTAAATTATTAATAAATTTTAATATAAAAATATATATATCGATATGGACGCATATATTTCGATATACTATTGAAATTCTCGAATAGATTATTTTTATATGTTCCATTCAATAATACAGAGCTATAGATACCCTCAGCCAATTGTTTGGATGGTTAGACTGAACTTTGACCTTCTAGATCTTCTTTTTAAACTTAAATTTCAGTACGGAAGTATATCTTTCGATACACTCTTTCAATTAATTTTTTTTTACATATTTTATTTAATAATACGGAGCTATAGACACCCCCAGCCAATCAATTGGATGGTTAAATTAAATTTTTAGCCCCTAGATCCCTTTTTTCTGACTCAAGTCTAAATATGTGAAGCTTCTAAATGAAAAAATTTAAAACAAGTAAAACAGCTTACTAATAGAATTATCTGATGTGATGGTTGGGATAATGAGCTCAGCTGGTCATACAACTATGCATCTCGAAGAATCTTCACGACCGTATACTTGATGGCATCTTGGAAGCTCTGAGATCGCTGGCTCAAAAGCCTTTGCACGATCTCCTCCACATACTGATCGCTCCAAGTCTAGGTTGTCGGAGCCTGTGACGACATTGAAGAGTATCGAGCCATTAGAGGATCGAAGCTGTGGCCGACTCCTATGATCCGGCTCCTACTCACCCCTCCAGTAACCCTAAGCCATCCCTCAAGGTCAAGAAGGAGCTAAGTAAATGGATCATCACCATGCTACGAAACGACATACTCCATGTAATCCACCTACATAGTTTAGAAATACATTAGTTCTAATATACATATCAGATTCTATAACAACTTAATAAATATCATTTAAAATTCTTGCCGTGATCTATCACAATTTAGAATCTAAGTAATCACCAGTCCTCCTAGACTAGTATATGCCCTCCCATAACCATAGCTGACCTACTGGATGACCTAATTGCCGTGTCTACAATAAGTAATAAAATTAAATTAAATTAATTAAAGCATACATAAAAAAGTTTTTATAGTTCTAGTGAATAGTTTTGGTATAGATTTTTTATCAGTCTATCGACCACAACATGTGTGTCGACGGAGCCATCCGTGTGCTTGATCGGATCTTGCTGGACGGTCCAATTCTGTCAGGCCCTCTGCCACCTACTGGAGTACTCTTTGTTACTCCACTAGTCATAGAAGGCCTTCCATACATCAACCCACATCCAGTGATCCTGATAGGATCTCTGGTCTAATGGTGACTGAAAATCAAAATGCTTGAGTAGGACTGCCTAAGGCTATGTAGCCCATCTCTAACAAAATATCGAGTCGACTCGGCAGGCATACCAACCACAAAAATTTCAAAGTTACAGATCATATAAGCTTTATTTTTGCGGTTCTTCCTCTCAATTCATGCAGGCACTCCTTCCACCATAGTTCTCTATAGTATGATGGCCTTTATCATGGATTTTAAGGAGTACTAGACTGCTCAAAAAATAAACTACATCATACATATCATATATGCATGTAAATAAAATCATATCTTGATAGTAATGCATGAAACATCAATAAATCAAATCAATTTTATTTTTAATTTATTAGATATCAGATTCATGCATTTATGTTCATGTCAACAATCTGGTTCTGATACCACTGAAAGCTTGTAGGTAGTTTTGTGCATGTAATTCAAATTTTTTTTTGAATCTTAACGCAGTAGAATGAATCTAAATTAAACATTTCAATATAGCATACACTAGATCTAATGTAAAAACAACCTAAGTAAGGATCTTATGACTTTACATAACATGCATAATCTGAATCTAAAATCGAAAACATAGATCGTATACACAATATAGATCATATCTACTATGAAGTTGAGATCAGATCTCTATACCTAAGCATGGGTGGATCTACACTGCAGCTGATAACCATGGATTTGTCAGGTTCTTTAAGGCACACAGCAGCCGCACAGACGAGATGCTAGCTCGGGGATGGGATCCCGGCTCAGGGACATGACCGCAGAGACGAGGGCATAGGGATGGGGCTACGGGAAGGCAGCGTGGGTCGGTACCGAGGGGTCGGGTCGGTGGGGCAAGGGCAGCAGGGTCAGGCAGCAGGCTAGCGAGGTCGGGGTGGCGAGGCTAGGGGTGGCAGGGTCAAGAGGCTGGGGTCAGTGGGGCAGGGGCTGTGGGGTTGGGCCGACAGTCTCTGGGAGGCGAGAGGTGATCGAGGAATCGAGGAGGTGAGAGGAGGCTAGGGGCTTGCGACTAGAGGCTCAGGGAGGCGGGAGGCGGCTGGGGGCTCGGGGAGATGGGAGGCAGTTGGGGGCTTAGGGAGGTGGAAGGCAATCGAGGGCTTGCGGTTGAGGGCTCGGGGAGGCGAGGGCGGTCGGGGTCTTGAGGAGGCGGCTGTGGGCTTGGGGAGGTGGCTGGGTGCTCGCGGTCAAGGGCTCGAGGATGCAGGAGGCGGTTGGGAGCTCGAGGAGGTGGGAGGCGGCTGGAGGCTCATAGCTAGGGGCTCAAGGAGGTGGGAGGCAATCGGGTGTTGGCGGTCGAGGGCTCAGGGAGGTGGAGGTGATCGATGGCTCGGAGAGATGGGTTGGGGATTGGGGAGGTGAGAGGCAGTCGGGGGCTCACGGTCAAGAGCTCGAGGAGGTGGCAGGTAGTCGGAGATTTAGGGAGGTAGGTCGAGGGCTCAGGGAGGCGATTGGGGGCTTGGAGAGGTGGGAGGCAGCCGACGGCTCACGATCAGGGGCTCGGAGAGTCGGGAGGCAGCCTGGGGCTCAGAGAGGCGATCGAATGCTCACAACTGGGGGCTTAGGGAGGCGAGAGGCGGCTGGGTGCTCACAGCTAGGGGCTCGAGGAGGCGGAGGCAGGGGAAAGAGGGGGTGGGGGAAAACGAGGGGTGGTGGGAGGGCACACAGAAGAAAATGAGGTCATGCAGGGGAGGGAATTTTTTTTTATTTGTTTGGATAAACTATTAGCGATGATATTTTCCATCGCTAATGTCGTCGCTAATACTATTAGTGATGATATTTTTGTCTCTAATGCCATCGCTAATAGTTATAAATTTTTTTAAAATTTATAATATAATATTTTAAAATCTATTTTAATCATAGTAATATATAAACTGCTGCTATATAATATATGACAGTGGTTGTGCAACCACCGTGATAGAAGTATAGCAATGTAATAATTTTGTTATGCAACCACTAATATAGAGGCAGAATATATATTTTTTTTATTTTTCTCTAAATATAGTATAATTTTAGAATAATGGTCCCATCTTCATCATTCATTATCTAAATAATTATCGTTAGATTATCATTACAAAAAATCATCTCGATTCAGTAGCCCTAGCTATGTCAATTAATAAAATTTAATTTTTATGGTTCCAAATGATCGTATGATGATTTGATAGATAGAAATCACTGATAGATTTAAAAATTTACAAAGATGATCTCGATAATATTTGTAGCATACCATCAAAATTTCATTTCGATCGGACATCATTGTCATATTCAATTTAGCATGAGATGATTTTGATCATTAAATAAAAAATGAGTGATCAAATTAAAGGCCAAACAACATCCGATTAAGATAATTTTTTAGATAAATAATCTTTACTATTACTTTAATTATTTGTATAGTGATGATCATAAAATCTAAATCGTGCACATATAAACCATCCATGTTAAGCAGATCTTACAAAAGCACAAGTATAATCACATAAAGATTTTAAGAATAAGCATCAAAAGACATATAGTTTTGGATCGTTCATATATACATAATTTGAATTTTATGATCACCACTGTACAAATGATCAAAGTAGTAATAAAGATCATTTATCTAAAAGATTATCTTATAATCGAATACCGTTTAGCCTTTTGATTACTCATTTTTTATTTAACAACTAAAATCATCCCATTTTAAATTGACCATGATAATGATGTCTGATTAAAGTAAAATTTTAATATTATGCTATGAATATTACTGAGATTATCATTATAAATTTTTGAATCCATCGGTGGTCTCTATCTATCAGATCATCATGCGATCGTTCATGACAGTCAAAATCAAATCTTATTGATCGACATAACTAAGACTATCAGATCAAGATGATTTTTTGTGATGATACTCTAATGATAATTATTTAAATAATAAATAGTGAAGATAGATTTTAAATTTTAAAATTATATCATATTCAAAAAAAATAGAAAAAAAATTATATTCTACGTTCAGCATTACCGATGGCATATGTCGTCGCTAAAACTCTTCTTACCATTGCTAATAATTTTGATAAATAAAAAAAAAATATTTTTTATGATGGTGTATAGCGTCGCTAATAGTGTCGTCGCTAATTATTAGAGACGGCAATGCCATCGCTAATACTCTTTTCATCGTTGCTAATAATTTTAATAAATAATTTTTTTTATGATAGTAAATTCTGTCGCTAATAGTGCCATCGCTAATAATCCTTCTCTAATACCATTTTCATTGTTGCTAAAACTACTATTAGCAATGGCAAAAATACCGTCGCTAATAGTTATTGATAAAATAATTATTCACAATAGAAAAATTATCATCAATAATGCCATCACTAATACCCCTATTAGCGATGGCAAAAATCCATGTTCTTTCTTACCAACAACCAAAGGTTGGTTATTGGTTGTTAGGATCTTCTTTCTCCCTCTTTTGTCCAAGTTTGAACATGGATTTTTCTCTCTCCTTTGTCTAAGAATTGGACATAATTCTTCAATCTCTAGCATAGAGATTTTGTACATTGATTTTTAAGAAGAAAAAGAAGAAAGTATTCTTCTCATGATCTCTAGTGTAGAGATCTTCATCCTCCTATTCTCTTCTTTCTCTTTAAGAGGGTCTTGAGAGAAAAAAAAAATTTTAACTATCAAGATACGATTTCTGTAAGAAAACTAGCACCCCGATGAGATCAAAAAGCTTCTGATCAAATCGAGGTCTTATATGGATATCCGTAGAGGTCGGACGTTTGTGCGATTTTAAGGGACCTTCGGAAGATATCTACAATCATCGATTCGTGGTGTAGATCGACCCACATCAAGGTATGAAGATTAGATCTTTTCTATTTATTCTTTTCTATTTGATTTCTATATCTAAATCCTATCTCACATATGTAGATCTTATTTTATGATTTTTAAATTTGATCTCATGTATACTTAAATTAGATTTAATTTGAATTTTTTAATTTTTACTACGTACTTATTTTGAAAAATTTTTGTATGTATGGAACCATGAAATCTCAACAAGAACTACCTCCAGAGGAAGAGAGCGTTGGTGAGAAATTTTGTCATATACAACTCCTTAAGCTTCGACTATAGTATCGTCGGAGAAATCTCACCAAGCACATAGATCACCACCTCATTCACTAGGTACAAATGGATCGTACTTACCACTTGCATCTAGAGCCACCTCTAATCCTACATCTCTATGGCAGTCGGCTTCTCCTTATACAAGAGAGCAACGATCAACCCTTGCTGGATGAGCATGTCCTTCATCCTTACCTATCACAAGGAGAAATTGCTCTTTCCATTAAATCTGTTGATCTTCATCTTTATTGAGTCTATCTTCTCCATCTTCAATCTTGCTCACAACTGCTGCAATCTGTGTCTTGGTATCGCTTCGCTCTGATATCACTTGTTAGGGATATCTGGTCAGGACACTACCTCCACAGGATCTTTTCGATACCACGTATCGTAGCAGGAAGAAAAAAAAAATAAAATAGAAATACAATCAAATACGTGGATTAGCTAAAAGGCTCGCCTCCACGGGACATACAAGCTTCACTATGAAAAAGAGAAAATTATAAGAGGAGATTACACCCTCAACTCTTGTACACTCAATCTCTTCCTCACAAGAAGCTCTCCCTTGCAAAAACTCTCTTTCTAGAAAGACCTCCTTAAACTCCTAAAGCAACCGCTGTCTGCTGCCTAACAATCTATTTGAAGCACCCTGCTTCTGCTCTTTGTCGGTGCCTCTTGATCTGCTGCTACTGTGGGTCTTCTGCCGAACAACCAAAGGAACCTGTGCAACACAGCCACTATTTTGCCACAGGCCTATTTATAGCCTCCGATCGAGCTCAATCCTGATTCCAAAGCAAATCAGGCTTCCTAACAGCACCAAACAATTTTCTTAGCCATCATATCAAGATTGGCAATGCTCCAAGCCATTCGATCGTGCAAAACTGGAGTCTCCGGTCCATCGAAACCCCATGAGTTGCAAGAAACACTTATGAAACCATATTCCAGTCCATGTGGACCATAAGAAACTCAGGGGCAATGCCTGCCCGATCCACATGGTTCCCCATGGACCGTTGGTCCTTGCACCGCATGTGAACCGTGTGGGAAAATCATATGAACCGTTGGTCCTTGCCTGCGCGTGCCCGCCCAGGCCTGGGCCATGCATCATGCACGCCCGCATGTCTGCATGCTGGGCCATGCGCTCGCGGCTGTCCCGCACATCGTCGTGTGTGCCTGCTCCATCCGTCGGTCTCTGCCGGCCTCCGCCACTCTGTAAGCTGTGCCATCTTCTATCGAGCGTATCTTTTTTATCCGATCTCCATTTAGACTGATCTTAGGCTCGTTGGACTCTGTTCATCGTTGCGGACCTCACTGTGGGTTCATTATAGACCAAATCTCGAGGCGTCAAATCCTAACATAACGTTACTTCATATAAGTATCAGTGGTTGCTACATGGGGCTTTTGATGAGAGAAAATCATAAGAATCATATCTAAAAATAATATTAAAATTGTTCAGATGGTTTAGAAGCTAAATTTTAATTTTTTATATTTTAAATTTTTTTTAAAAAAATCTATCTTAATTCAAGAATCAAAATCATAATTTATCTCTCAATCTTCTTTATTTGCACGTTGACTTATCATCAAAGAGATAATGGGTTGCTGAGGTGTGACTTTGGACTAGGTGCATAGTCTGGGCCCAAGCATAGGGGTTGTATCTTTAGCTAAGAAGAATTCACCTTCCTTTGTGCGAATCCAATGGTGGATCATGGAATCTTCGCTTCAAGAGCCATGCTGTCTGATGAATAAGAGAGTTCGGAGTGCTTTGAGATCCGCATGGAGTGCAATCAAATGGACAGTATCGCGAAAGTATATCAACCATTCTTTCGTCGGAAAGATACAACCCGAACCTGTTTGTCAATTCTTAAATGACGTTTCTACATCGCTATTGGCTTAAAGAAAGATAGTTTTGCTGTTTGCATTATATTGCGCAAAACAACCAACAATACATGGAAGTTAATGGTTGTCGTGTGTCCAGAAGTCAGACGTCGGTTCTCTCGGTCAAGGGCCACTTGCATTTGTGCTGCCGTCGTTGGTGGCGCGCACGCAAGGCACCCGATAATATCTTGCGCAGAAGGAGAATTATTAGATAAACTCGTTTTAGGACATAGACAAAACCAATAAAAGTGTTGCTTATTAATTTATTTTTTATTAATAATTAAGAGAATCATTAATGATTCGAAATTTTTTATTGGATCCGAGATGAAGAGATGAACCATATTTTTAATTAAAAAAATAAAATCTACTATATTTTAATAAGATCTCCACTGACTGTACGTGTGAAGAGGTAAAAACATGAGATCCACCGTGATAGTGGGCCCACCGAAAGACTTCCAAATGAGTGAGAAAGCTTTTTCCCCGCGATGGACTCCACTCCTAAGTGGATCCCATCTTTTCCTATCTTCTCAGCTATGATTTAATTCAGAATACGATGGACTCCATTTTTTTTTTTTTATTCAAAACATGGCCCAGCCTTTCAACTCATGACCAAGAAAAACTTTCAAGTCATTAATAATTTTCAAAACATGGTCCAGCCTTTCAACTCATGACCAAGAAAAACTTTCAAGTCATTAATATTTTTTATTAAATTATAGTTAGTCATTATTAAAAAATCAGCTGATATTTGTGGCTTTTATTGACTTTACCTGTGTCCTATGAATCTACCTAATAATTTCTTGTATAGAAGTATGCCAGCCTCTTGGTCATTTACCGAGAAAGTGATCTTTGATCACGCAAGCTAAATGGTTGCATATCAAAAATATCCATGGTTCGGTTCAGATCAATGTAAAATTAATCTTTAAAACAAATCAGCTTGAATCGATTATGGGCTATTGAGTGTCTATCAAATAAATAGTTTATGGGATAGATGAATTGGCTACAACCTGTTTTAAGTTCTAATCATGCTAAATGAGTAGCTTAAGGAATAGGCTAGATGAATAGTTTATGGATAAGACTCCAATATTGCACACGCACGCATGCACACATATGGAGATATATATATATATATATATATATATATATATATATATATATATATATATATATATATATATATATATATATAGATTGGTTCAGTTTAAATCAGATTTTTCAAAAATTAAACCAAAATTATACTAGTTTTTAATTTTGGAAATTGTTAAATCAAAACCAAATAAAATTTGAAATAAATCCAATCCAAATTAAAGTAAAATTAGCGGTTCGAATCAAATTTACGATTTAACCAGTTTGATTGTATACCCTGCAAATGATGGAAATTTTGAACTGTGTTCCAAGCATCATGCCCATACCATACATGCTACTTAGCTTTGCCTTGACACCAATTATTGTGAAGCTCCAGAGGGGCAGTGTGAATCATCTCTACTTCGGTATGGTACTGGATAGGACCAATTGATCAATTATGGTCGTCCATGTATGACGGAATGGTTATGAATACATAGGACTTACATGTAAGTTGGATCAAGAATCTTGGAAACGAAGCATGATTTAGACCTAGAGGCCAGTTCTTCCTAGCCGGGCCGGTCACCTTAGTCCTAGTAGCATGGACGGGGAGATTGGATGAGCAGTGTACCTCCACCATGCAAATCCCATTTTGGGCTTTCAGACTTCGCCCAGGGGCCGCAAATATAAAAGGGTAGCCCCGCTGTTTTGTTGCAAAATTAAGTTGGACGGTATGTCATGGGGAATCACAACAATCCCCAATACTGAATCGGACGCACTTGGTAGATAGTAAGGTACCCTGTCTTCTTTCCTTTTATTCTTTCGTCTATAGGTTGTTTTGAATTTTAAGCTTAAAAACGTTGTGATCATTTGGAATTTCTAAAACCCGGACTAGGAAATTATGGTATGGGATTGTATCAGTGGGATTAAGGTTTATTTGCTGCTGTCATGCCAACCAATCCGACTAACTAACCTGTAATAAATGAGTGTCCGTCGGTGATTATCATAATTAGGCTGGTTGTGGGTGGGGGCACAGTCACAAATGGGTTATGTGTCGTTCTGTCGCTTAGATTTGACGGGTCATGAGTGAGGAACGGATCTCCCGATAATAAATGTGGCATCTCGTAACGGTTGGTAGGATAATGGGTGGTGTAGGACTGATCCAACATCTGCAATCTAGATTTAATCCGCATAGATTAAAAATTAAATAACAAATTTGATCATTTTATTAAATAAATAATTTGGTCCAATCCATAATGAATTAAAATAAATTTAATAAATTAAAGGGCCACATATTTTCACCTCTATTTCTCGTCTCCAAGAAACACCCCATCATGGATTCGGACTTTGGATCCCAACTGCCGGGCCAACTCAAGTCACAATTTCAATGAAAATTATAGATGAAGAATTTTTCTTTTATTTTAAGCATTTTATCCATTTGTGTTTAGGTTGTATCTTTCGAACAAAAGGATAGTTGGTCTTTTTTTTCACGACATCAACTATTAGATCACGCTAGACACAGATCTCAAAGCAAGCGGAAGTATTTCATTCATCCATCTGCACATATTTTGATCCAACTATTATGCATTCAGATGGTGGATTCATGTGAAGGAAGATGAATGCTTCTTTCATGCAAAAGGTATAATATTCATCCCTCCACAAACTTTAGTGCGGAGGCCTGCTCCATGCCTTGAAATGATCATCTCCCTGAACTGCACTCGCCAGATGAGTCCAAGTAGGATGCATGGAGAGGTTGGGCCACCATCGTGTTTATAAATCATAGAAGAGAAAGTAAAAATGTAATGAAGAAACTGCACAAGAAAAAATGAGAAGTCTAATAACAACTAGTTTGAATGAAATGGATCAATGTTGAGGAAGGCAGGACCACTTCAGTTAAGTAAGCTCCTAATAAGTGCATTTACACCAAATCAAATAAATCCAAAATGATGGATAGATCTTGAATCCAAAGATGCAAATGATTCAAGCTTATTTCCATAAAAAAATCCTCTCCTAAAAATAGATAGACTAGATTTGTCTCTCCTTTTCTTTCATTTTTTTTAAAATCTGCTTTGAATCAAATAGTAGAAGCTATATGGAATAAAAATTCCATTATGTATGTATGTATGTATGTATGGAGAGAAAGAGAGAGAGAGAGAGAGAGAGACTTGGCTGTGCTCAAATGGTTCTCTACTCTAATCCGTTGTGCTATATATCAGACGATAGAAATCTCATATCAATGATCCAAGCTATTAGATATAATATATTATCTTTAAATTGCCTATACACCAAAAATCTATATATATATATATATATATATATATATATATATATATATATATATATACACACACACACACACACACATATGTGTGTGTGAGCAATTTAAAGGATATAGATTGCATCCTATTGCTGCAAAGCTCCAAAGGATAGATGACGAAATCGATCCAGGATCAAGTTGGAACACTCCCGAGGAAAATTTGATGAAGTCTAAAGGAAATCCTACAAAAGAAGTCCCACGATCAGTGAGGTACCCTCTAGTTTAGGATCCTTCGATGCTTAAATTAGTTGAGGCCTTAAGAACAGATAATGGAAATAGCAAAATAAAAAGACAAAAAGAAGGATCTTGAAGAGTAGAATAATGACTCTTGCTCTCTTCAGTGGAGGAGCTAAAAATGATTCAGCAGAGTCTCAGCTCTATGAGTTCTAACTTACCTTATGAAGGATACCCTATTCCTCTTTATATAGAGGAGACTTGCTCAAGCCGTTAGGAGAGTTTGTTAAGCTATTAGTTTGTCATAATAGAATAGCCAACTGTATAAAGATTGTGGATTGTTTGCCCACATGGTGATTAGCTGTAGTATAGCTAAAAGACAGCTGATATAGACCTAGATGACAATTGCAAGATAACTATCTATGTTTTAGGGCTACATCGGTACCTGACTGATGTGATTTGATGTAAGTCAGCAATTAGTTGAACTGAGTATTATATGCCATCTGTGTCTTAGGGTCATATCGGCTTTTGATCGATGTAATTCACTGTAGATCAGTAACAAGCTGAGGTGAGCATTATACAAAAATCAGTTCTGATCAAGTTAGATCGACAAAATGATGAATTGAAAGTTGAAACAGATCGATAATTAGCCGACTTGACCTAGAAGAATATGTATGATTCAAATAATTCTGCTGTTGCCATGTGGCTGGATGACAAGTTCGGATTATATGCACCAACACATCCAATGGCTCAATTTATCGATTGGGGTTCTCATGATCCTATTCAAAAAGGTGTAGTTCCATGGTTCATCGTTCAATTAATTGCTATATGGTTATAGTGGTTCTAATATATTACAACCAGCTCTTTCCCTTCATATATATTGGTTTGCCCCTGTAAGATATGAAGATTCTGAAATAATGTTGGATGCCACTGGTGGAGAAGATGAATGCTAGACTTATAGCATAGAAAAGGAGACTGCTTTCTAGGAGAGGTAGAGTCACTCTTATCCACTTTATTCTGTAAGCATTCTCTTCCTACCTAATGTTCATCTTCAAACTCTTGAGATGGGGGCGGTCAATAGAATTGATGAGATAAGAAGAGTTTTTATTTAGAAATGAAAATACAATGTTAGCGGATTTCATTGTCTGATGAGTTGGGATAGCGTTTGCCGCTCAAAGGAAGAAGGTCTTAGAATCAACAATATTAGGAATATGAACCTTTGTTTGTTTGATAAGCAGGCATGGAAACTATCGGCGCATTCGACAAGGATCTCACAACATTTTAGCATTCACAGGTTTTTGATTGAAAAATGCAATCATGTTGGATTTTCGGACTATGTTTAGATTAGCCTCTTTTCTTTATGTCTCTTGTTTAATAATATGTTTTCTAGAGCTATTAAAGTCGATGTTTCAATAGCCTCTCAGTGACGTTGGAGAAATCTCGATTAGAACATTAAGATGGGTCCTCTTGCTCAGTATCAAATGACCCAGCCTGACAGCCTGCATGACCTGTTGGCCCACTTTACAGAGTGGATCTTTTACTGTGGATTCCTATTACAAATTTCTTAGCAGCGTTGGTCTATTTTGTCCTTACAGTAGTGTCACATGGAAAGCGGCAGTGCTTAAGAAAATCAAAGTATTTGTTTGGTTGGCATTGAAGGACTGGCTTCACATAGGAGAGGTGATTGCCATTGCCAAGAAAGGATGGTCGGTGAGTTCAGGTTATGTGGTTCTAGCTATAATCCATGGCAACTTGTGATGGCGATTCTTTGGCATGCGTGGCAGGAGAGGAATAGGTGAATTTTTCTCAGGAAGAAAATATCGATCTGTTCACTCCGTTCCTCTAAAGGTTCTCCATTCATTTCAGCTTGAAAGCCATCTTGCCGGCTGGTCATCCTTGATCCAAGCACCGATGTAATTTTTTTTTGACCTTGCTGTCCATCTTTTTCTTCTATTATTCTCTATACATTCTGCTCTTGACCTTCGTAATATGCTTTTAATTCAATAAATTGGGGGAGGATTCTTCTTCTGGATGGAGTACTCTTCCTATTCGAATTTTGAATGCAATTGTGCTGGGCAGGCTAGCTTTTTGCTGGAGCCTCGAGAAATTGATTGGACGGGACAGTACGTCAAGTTGGGCTACAGGTTTTTGTATCGCGGGATTGGGCCTTCTGTTTCGTTGGGTGAGTTTTCTTGGGCTGGGCCAGAGATTTCTCCTCCTCTGTTTTATCCCTTTTATTGCTTCTTATTCTTTCAGTTTTTTTTTTCTCGTGTCATTTTATGTAATAAAAGGTGAGATAGCCTGCCACCTTCTAGCTCAGAAGAATACTTAATCATCTCATCTATACTATGATTGACATGGGGGTAGCAATTTTAGCCAACCTATCGGATATCCAATCTGATCTGATCTAAATGAGATAGATTTTATCCAATCCGATTAGAACCCGGCATGAATGTAGGTTCTAGAAAAAATTCCAAAGTAGATTTAGATTGGATACGGATGATGATATATCCCAATCCAAATCCTACTTGATATAATTTTAATATATATCCATCATTTAAAATTATAAATGAATGATGATATATCCCAACCCAAATCCTACCCAATGTAACCTTAATATATATCCATCATTTAAAATTATAATAATTTTATATTATTTACATACACCCGATCTAATCTGATCCGATCTGATCAAACCCTCTTATATATCCAACCTGAGACCCGCATATCTACCTAATTTGACCAGACTCAACCCAACGCAGATATGAGCATGGAATTTTTACTATGGAGCGAGTATGGGTATGGGCCATACGAATCCTAAAACAATGTCATAGAAATCATACAAAGTCTAAATAATAAGCAAATCTACAAGGATACGGAAAGAATTATAAAAATTCAATTACATCTATCAAACCCAAACCAATCCATCATCACTGAATAAGGTCCACAAAATTGAATATTTATTTGGTATCAGAAGATCAACTAACTAATTAACTATTAACTTCATCACTCGAAACTCTACGTCTAATTCAATCGATGCTATGCAACCTGCAACTCTGAAAGAAAAAGAGATTGTGAGCTTTACAACTCACTAAAAATCTTTCACATGCACACCAGCATGAATATGAAATATCTTTAAGTTAATATTTAGTCAATAAGGGAGTAGTAAAATTCATGCATCAATAATTTCAATAATGCTCAACATATCAATACGTATGCTATAAAACAAACATATAAGCCATGCCAATATATATATATATCAAGTCTAATCATATAACTACTCAGTTGCATACATATCAGCATACAAAAAACTTGAGATATATGTGATTTATAAGCAATAATTTGATTCAACAATATTCTAATGAAATTACTTTTCATTATATGATTAACATGTTGGATCATGACCATATTATCACTCTTAAATTAGATTAGATCCACTCATGCTTCGGCCCACAGTAGGCCAAACATACATCATATTTCCATCCGTAGCCGGTATGCAATCACATCTCAACTTGCAGCTGACATCACAAGTATTATATTTCACATATGCCGACTAGTGCAGATATCATTCAGTCGATACGGTTTATTATCTTAATTTGATTTTAGCACTGGACTAGTCACAACTATGCTCCAGTCTGTGGCAAGCCAAATACACACCATACTTCTATCCATGACTGGCAACCATAAATCATATCTCAATCCATGGCTGATATGTCATATTTCACATATGGCTAACTGATCCACATGCTCCTCTTTTTTTCACTCTCACAATTATGTAATTAATGTTTGTTCTTCTAGTATTAAACTAACTACAACTATACTTCAGCCCGTGATAGGCCAAATACAATGCTACATCCCAGTCTAAGCCACCTACATCCTATCAATTATATTAAATCATGATTTTTTTCTTATTCAATCTAATATATATAACTAAACACCAATTAATCATGAACCATACAACATCAATCCATCAATATGATACACGAGTTGATATATATATATATATATATATATATATATATATATATATAACAATCGTATAGGTATAATTATAAATAAAATTTTTCATAATAATGTAGGTGATTGTATCAAAAAATCCTTATCTTTCTTGATGATAGACCCAAATATGGTGAATATCGACTTGCTCCTTGGTTTACCAATTTGGAGATAGAGAATTTGACATAATACTATCTTATCCCGAAAATTGCTCACCTATAGAGCCAATTTGACCTCAAAGATATGCATTATAAACATTCAAGATCTCTAATGAAGATTATACAAATTCAGATAAATACAATATTAGCCCAGAAATCTGATCACACAACACGGTCTGAGACCCCTCCTAGGGCCAATCCAAATCTAGAGATATCATGACCCATGGTTGGTTTCTTAAATTGTTGATAGAAAAAGGTGTTGATGAGAAGAAAGGGAAGAGAGAGGAAAGAGAGTTTTTTCTTATTAACTTTCTCTTATCTCTCTCTCTTTTATGTCTTCTCTTCTTGAAAAAATAGAGAAAGTAGAAGGCTTTAAGACAGACCACCCCCTATTATGACGATCCTCAGTACTGGCGGCTAGGTCCAATGCTAGTAGATCCAATGACTCTGGCCCATGGCCATCTAAGCATGGCCCATATTCAACAATAATGATCGATGCGGCAAAAAAGAATAAATAGAGGATGCCCATCTATCATGAAATCTGATGACTGATCACTCCAATCTAGTCGGTAGTGGTAGCATTCGCACCATAAAAGAGGAGAAAAAAAGATCAAAAGTCTTTACCTCAACTTTGATGAGATCTCGGGGTTGGATTGATGGAAAGGGAGGGGTTGAAGATAGATTTTTATAGCCAAATTCCAAGTTTAATAAAGTGAAATGGAGTGCTGATTCCCTCCATCCACCAGAATCGGAGAAGAAGTTGGACTCCTTCAAGGATTCTGATTCTTTCCATCTTTTTTTTTTTTTTTCCAGTTTTTTTCCCATGCTTTAAAACTTACATGGAGGAAATTTTAGGGCTGTGGTGTCTTTTGGGCCAATCAATGGTTCGGGCCCTTACATTGCATTTCCAGAGAACCTCTTGCAGCAGCCCATAGATGTGATGTTTGTTCAAAGTAAGAAATCAAACATAGCTCGGGACGGAAAGATAGAGGAGGAAACATGGTAGTGTATGTGCATATTGTTTTGCGGTTGGACTAGTCCATCATTGAGCTAGTGGACCTGGTGCAACCAATAAATTTTGGAAAGTTCATGATACATGGATTAACGGTGGTCCACTGTCATGCAACGCATGGTATACTATGACCAGCTAATCAAGGTCCATCATTTCGACATTGAACAAATTGGACAGCAGATAACATCTGATCTTGCAGCGATGAAGCTCTTCCAACTACACTTGGGGGTGTTTGGTTCGCAGTCGGAATCAAAATAGGAATGGGAATCGGAATGATTTGGAATCGAAATCAGAATGGCCAAATCCCCCGAAGCGTTTGGTTCGTAACCGGAATCGAAATCGGAATCAAAGTCGGAATAAAAAATTGAATCCATAGAGGAGAGTAGGAATTGAGTTCTATATAGATTGAGCCATTCCCATTCTATCCCGGAATCGGAATGAGACTCCTCCCAATCAAACGGTTGGAATGAGAGTCACCCATTCCGATTCCGATTTCAGACCCCCACTCCCTCCAACCAACCCCCTTGGTGTTTAGAAGTCTCTTAGATAAATTTTTATTTCTTGATGCTTATTTTTTCAATAATGGGGACTAGAGAGCATCAGCGTATCACGACAATTGAGGATCGTAGGTAGCTGCTGGACTCAAATGTTCAAACTAATAGTTCCCCAACTGGGCTTGGACCAAGTTGATGGGGGCTCATGTAGTCATCTTTTGTAGTTTAGACAGCAGCTTTGCTGGAATGACAGCAAAGGTGGACTCAATGTTCAAACTTCAAACTACAATATGACCAGTAGGCTTTCCAGGATTTAGATGAGATAGCTACAAGATATCAAATTTCAAGATTGTAACTTTGCTGGAATTCCCCGGTTCCAATGAAAACTGTCCCCATTTGGAAATTAATAAGCTATGCCAACTTGCTCAAGATCTCAAAGTCGCTACTTTTATCATCGGGGAAGAAAGTTGCTACCGTGTTGCATTTTACAATGGGCCCATAGCCTTTCAAGGTCAACAGTCTCTATTTGAGCACTTCTTCTTTTAAAATTTAGACGATTTATTGTCCTGCCATCTTTTGGCTGAATGATACTTTGTATTCTTAGCTTTTTTTTTCCATTATTAATAAAAAATTATCCAAATCATGTGGTAAACAGGCAAGTAGAATAACGAAATAAGAAGGAAAAAGAGAAAAGCGGAAGAAAAAGAGAAGAATAAGAGCACATAATTTTTATATGGTTTAGTTTATTAACCCATGTGCATGGGCAAAAAAGATGCAAAAGCTTCATTATAATAAGAAATAAAGATAATAGACTATAACATTTCCTCACAAACCTGAGGCCCCCAATACACCTAATCTTTTGGATACTTAATTGCTCTCTTCCCATGGGATTACAAAAGATATATATAAATAAGCTGATTTAGATTCAAACTGATATTTCTATAATAATCATATAATTAGTGTCATAAGTCAATTTAAACTTACACTGATGCCTAAAGTCAATTTAAATTCAATCTTTTAAACTTGTAAACTCAAAACATACTCAACACACTCAAAGCCTGTTTAGATGTATAGGCCCAAAATCTCATGGGATTCGTGGGTTGAATCAACACAACCAATTAAATTGGGCAAGATTAGGCTTATTTTTATAAATACCCAAAGAAGTACCACTCTAATAATTCTTTGGATTCTTACAAATATAGGCTTAATGCAGTCTACCTTATCTAGTTGTCTCGATCCAACCCATGAATTCTATGAGATTTTGGGTTGAAATATCCAAACAAGCCCTAAATATAGCAAACTGCCAAAAATGGACCACTGATTTGTGATACAACACCTGAGATACAGGACTTAAGATAGTTGAGGACGACGAAGTTGTTCCGACAAAGTAATGCATAGTCATTGAAAGACCGAGAACTTTCATAGTTTGTTTCTGGTATGAGAAACTTTACGACCTCCGTCTAATAGTCAACGACCTTCTACTATTGTAACTGATAATTTATTTATACTATCCAATTCTTTCTTGCTTTTTGATGACTCGACTTCAGAGGATGCTCTTGTTGGAAAAAAGCCAGGATGTTTTGGATCTGGCAAGGATGCATTTTTGCTGCCCAACATCAGTACCACAGAGGACATTGTCGGTCTGTCTTTTGGATGTTCTTGAACGCACAATAAGCCAACCTTTAAACAGTTCAAGACTACCACCATGGAAATTGAATTACTGATTGATCCATCTACTAGTTTCAAGCCATTACCTTCCATCAATAAACTCCATGCCTGAAAAAAATATTACATCGCTATCATGATTTAAAGGAAAAAAATAGGAATATATGAATAGGATTTACTGTTCTTTTCCCAATCTTACATGTGCTAGAAGGTTTCCTTCATGCTCGGATATGGAAACCCCTCTATTCTTCTTGCCACTAATGATTTCAAGTACTAAGACACCAAAGCTAAAAACATCAGATTTCACTGAGAAGACACCATCCATGGCATACTCAGGAGACATGTATCCACTGCATTTATCATTAAGGTGGTTACAATTTTTTTCTGAAGAATAAATATCTCAATAATGAAAGGTAAATAATACTTACTATGTCCCCACAACTCTTTGAGTATTTAGTGTCGTCTCATCCCCTCTAAATATTCTTGCCAAGCCAAAGTCTGATATTTTAGGATTCATATCTTCATCAAGAAGAATGTTGCTAGCTTTGAGATCCCTATGAATAATTCTAAGTCTAGAGTCTCGGTGTAGATAGAGAAGACCCTGAGCAATTCCTTCAATAATGTTGTAGCGGGTTTGCCAATCCAATAATGCAGCTTTATCTTTATCTGCCCAATGTTTGCTTTATGTTAGCCTTGCTTGCATCAATAATAAAGAAATGAAATATCTATCCACCTCAGTTTGATTTTTTTTTTAAAAATTGGTAGCAAATAAATCAAGCTTACACACCCGTTTAGCTTGTGAGTAAAACAAATTCTAACAAATATACTACTTAGAGTTTTCTTTTCTTTTCTTTTTTTTTGAAAGGAAAATATGCTAGTTAGAGTTAAAACCTGGCATTTACTTTTCTTCAAAGATTGATTACAATATGGCAGTAGATTCAGAAGAATAATATGACATACTTAAGCTCCATGAAGTTGGCTACCTCCACAAGGCCAGCCACACTCTAATTGTCATGACTCAGACCTTTTAATTTTAGTTTAGAACGTGTCGTTTTGAGTGACCCTACTTAAAAGTTCATTTTCATATGAGTGTGCCCAACTATAGTGTCTTGATTTCCAGTAATCTTCCATTTTACCAGCAAAAGTGAGTTATTGATTCAAGGCAAAGGTTGGTATTTATTGAGCAAAATATTTTCTTGAACTCTTGAACTAAATATTACAAGGTATAATTATACTGTGATTTTCTTAATTTAATAAAGGACAGGAGACAGAGACAAAGAAGAGGGCAGAAGATTAACAAACCAAATAGGAAGGTGTCCAAGCTTTTATTAGGCATGTATTCATATACCAGCATCCTTTCCTCTCCCTGAGTGCAGCAACCTAGAAGCCGAACTAGATTTCGATGCTGAAGCTTGGCAATCAGCATCACTTCATTCATGAATTCATCAATGCCCTGCGCTGAAGTCTTTGAAAGCCTCTTCACGGCTATTTCTTGTTCCTCCCCAAGCTTTCCCTGAATTCACCGCATTCAGCATTGCTCTACTTAAAAGAGTACTAAATCTAGAGGCAATATCAAGCATTCAAAAGCCCTGAACGCAACATTGTATTCAGAGTGCCGATTAGCACCCTACATCGACTGGGACCTACAAAGTGACATCGTACTAAGCTCAGTTAGTAAACTAAGAAAATACCTGGTACACGGGGCCGAAGCCACCTTCTCCAAGCTTGTTTTTGATTGAGAAATTGTTGGTCGCTGCAATGATTGTCCCCAAATCAAATAAAGGAAGCTCCCAGTCCTTGCGTTCCTTGCATTTGTTGTTGCGGTGACCAGCGAAGGGAATGGCACCTGAGGAAGCTTTGCAGTAATCACAAATTATAAGTAATCACCACTCATGATGTTATGGTTACATATTATGAGGTGGACTAATTTTACCTGCTCTTCTCCTCTTTATCCAAGTGCAAATACCCACCGAAACAAACAGTAGAATCCCCACAACAAAGCCCACCACAATCCCAGCTATGGTACGTGAATGTGAGTGATCTGATCCTGGACCTGAAACATTAGGACCGTCATATAAGTGCATGATAAGCCTTTCTTTGTTTTCCGTTTTGGTTCTTCAGGAACATTTTTTGTTTTTAGAGCATCAATAAGTCCCACATATAAATTGGAATGAATATTGGTTGCTCGACTTAGCCTGAGTTTGAAATGGGTGAGACCAAATTATCAATTATTTGGTTTGAGTTTGGGATTTTTACAAAACTTTTAAATGGGGACAAGACTGAAACTTATAATTTGAGGCTAAAGCATCGTGTTTTGAGCGACCCTACTTAAAGGTTCCTTTCAGATGAGTCTTCGTGGCCCAAAATGTCTAGGACTCTAAATCTAACTCCGAACTTGGTCAGAATTTACTCAAGCCTAGCCTGTGGTCCATTCGGAAGGCATTCCAGCCCGACGTGCCTATGGGTAGCCAGGACCCGCTTCCAGTCCTACCATGTATACTTGGATGTAGGATTATTCTATGGGTATAATAAGCGCTGTGTGTAACGTAAGAAAAAGAGTTTCTATTAGGATTTAAATGGGAAACGTGATTGTTTTAAAAATATAAATAAATAAAAATGCTACTGTAAGAGTCTTAGTGTAAAACTATGAAATATAAAAAATTCATTCGAGCAATCATATATTTTGGAACATGTTTAGCTGTTCATGGGCAAAAACAGGACCTAGTCCATCTGCAATCCATGCAAGGGAAGACATGATTCATACCCTACTACAAATAGGGCTGGAAATAGGTCTAGCCAAGTGAGGCCCATCGAGCCAGGCCGACTGCAGGTTGGCTATGGGCAAGGCTTAAAAGAGCTCAAATCATATTTGGGCTTAAATATAGAAGCCGTTTATTTTTCAAACAAAACTTGAGTGGCTAGGCCCAACTTGAGTCCAATTTTCAAAAAGGCCCGAAATGGAGCCAAAATTCAAGGCTATCATCCTCAATGAATAGTCATTCAGTCCGACAAGAAATTATCACATGGTCCAAGTTCAGTCCACCAATCCAAATCTCAGGGCATAAATGCGGCGGATAACATGCACCCCTTGTTTGATCTTGAATTGTTTAAACACAAGGAAGTAATGGGGCTAGTTACTACTGGGCTGGTCCAGTGGTCCGTCTAATAAGTAAACCAGTCTGAGCCTATTTTGTGGCTTAACTAGCTTGATCATTATTCTGGAAAAATTCGTCAGATGGTTGCTAACGTAAACATATAGCATTCCATCAAAAAAAGTGAAGCTACAAAATGAAAGATTAAACTTCAAGTGGGTTTGAACTAGCTCAGTTTTCAGCCTTAATGGATTATTTGGGCCAGCCCAATCATGTTCCGGTCAGATCTGAGTTTGTGCTAAGGCCGGGCTCTTGCTGGAATTATTTTCAAAAGCTTCTAGGGATAAGCTACAGAAAAAGAAAAAGAGAAATTGAGATGGAGTCGGAAAGAGAAGTGGGCCCAGCCCATTTCAAGTCCCAACCACTAAAGTCAAAAGGTCGGCGTCCGAGTTAGCACCTATCGGTGTGTCTGCTATAGCTAACAAATGTGCAAAACCCGACTGACACCAAACAATACAAACTCGGCTACATACACCCTATTGACGGTACAAGTCCACCCTTGAACCAGTATAAACTGGCACAGCATCGAATTCGACACCAGCATCGGAACCGACGATGCAGACATCTGCCAATTTCCAGCTTGCGCTGATCCAATGTAATAAATCTTTTTAGTGTGCATTTGCTGACCTCAATAAATAAAACAGTACATACCTAGATCAGCTGCTGCTAGTCGGACATAGAGATCCTGTCCACCAAAGGAATACACTCTAATATCAGTGAGCTCCGTTGTCCAAATTATGCAGCCGGTCCCATTCACATCAGCACTAGCATAGGCCGTGCATGAACAATTTCTCAAGCAAGTAGCCCTACACTCATCCAGTCCCATGCTCCTGTCCATCGTCGACCTGGATGTGTCCGGCAGCTTTACCTCCTTTATCGTCACAAACCCATCAGTCCTGCTCCGACAGTCCAGCTCCGTCATCCTAGCACACCCATCTTTTTCATCTCTAAGGTTCCAATTTGTTGGCGACCTAGGCTTAAACCCCTGCAAGCAACTACATATTGGTGAGTCGTCCATATTACAGATCCCATAAGCCCCACACTGTGTCATATGCTCGCATTGGTCCTTTGGCTCAGACATGTAGATGCTCCACATTTGGCTGTCATCAATCCAGACAAGGCGTTGGACAACACCAGTGTAGTTCACGGTAACCCTTACGATGAACGACGTGCTGGTGGTGTTGTACATGTAGAAGACCTCGTCATTCTTCATGACAAAGGCCAGTATGAAGATATTATAGCGCAACATATCCGGGATGCCACTAAAGATTTTCCCGTTCCATGGCCCGCCTCGCCACAGCCAGTCTGAGCCTTCCCACAAAATCATCTGGGGGTCGCCATGGAGATCCACAGCCATGGTGTAGGGGCCTGGCGCTGGGTCGCTAGGACTGATCCATGATGTGAGGTTTCGATTGAGGCCACTCGTTAGGTTCCACCCCAATTTCATCCCGGGGAGCAGAGTGTCGGAAGGGTAGTCGAAGCTCTGCCATGCAAAGCTCCCGGAA
This sequence comes from Elaeis guineensis, assembly GCF_000442705.2. Lineage (NCBI taxonomy): Eukaryota > Viridiplantae > Streptophyta > Magnoliopsida > Arecales > Arecaceae > Elaeis > Elaeis guineensis. The sequence goes on along the minus strand of NC_025994.2, from coordinate 98,868,857 downwards.
ACATTAGCTTCTTTAACGATGAAATTGCCGTCGTCTAAGAGTTGCGCAACTGGATTGGCGAGGCCCAACGAGCCCGAGGACCAGATGGTTTTAGAATTATGGTCGGTGATGATGAGAGTCCCATTGGCGGTGATCGATAGGCTGCCATTGCGCTCGGAGATTGGTTGTCGGCGATTGACAACCCACACGATGGTAGAAGGCGAGATCTTGTACCATATGCCGACGTAACGATTATTAGTTTTGATGGGGCTGAAAAAACCTAAAACAATTTTTTTCCCAACTGAGATCAACTCTTGGCCATCGGTGAGTGATCGAGCTGGGGTTAGGGTGTCACCTACAATGGAGGGAGAGAAATGAGAAGAAAAGATTAAGAAGAGAGAGAACAGAGCTGCAGGTAGCCAGCCCATCTTCCCAAACAGCACCATTTCGAAGAAAAGGTCAACAGACTCACACGGCTTTTCATTCTTCTGAAGTTTAAGGCTGTAGTACTTTATCAAAGGATAAATTAGGGGATAAGGTGACCATTGGGCCGCGTCATCGCGTTGGACCTATTCAAACTTTTGTTTGTTCTGCGACGACCCGAACATTGACTTTGAACCAGATGCATGGTCTGGGCCCAAGCGTAGGGGTTGTACCTTTCGCGCGGAAGGAATCATTGCTTCGTGGCGATGCGGTCTGATGAACGAGAGAGTTC
>NC_025994.2:98850663-98863163 GCF_000442705.2 Elaeis guineensis | reverse complement strand
CCGTAGGAGTCCGGGCGGAGCTGTTCTGTAGCTGATGTCGGAGGCAGAGCCCGGCTCCCGTAGGAGTCCGGGCGGAGCTGTTCTGTAGCTGATGTCGGGGGCGGAGCCCGGCTCCCGTAGGAGTCCGGGTGGAGTTGTTCTGTAGCTGATGTCGGGGGCGGAGCCCGGCTCCCGTAGGAGTCCGGGCGGAGCTGTTCTGTAGCTGATGTCGGAGGCGGAGCCCGGCTCCCGTAGGAGTCCGGGTGGAGCTGTTCTGTAGCTGATGTCGGAGGCGGAGCCCGGCTCCCGTAGGAGTCCGGGCGGAGCTGTTCTGTAGCTGATGTCGGAGGCGGAGCCCGGCTCCCGTAGGAGTCCGGGCGGAGCTATTCTGTAGCTGATGTCGGAGGCGGAGCCCGGCTCCCGTAGGAGTTCGGGCGGAGCTGTTCCGTAGCTGATGTCGGAGGCGGAGCCCGGCTCCCGTAGGAGTCCGGGCGGAGCTATTCTGTAGTCGATTCCACTAAGAGTTCCGGCTGTGGGTATTTTATACCCAACACCAGTCCCCCTACTTCTGAGTTTGAATTTCAAATGAAGGAAGTACACAGAAAGAGAGATGGACGCAGTCGGAACCGTCCCCTCGAATCCTGCGCACTGCCGCCTCCAGATATTCTGGCAGTAAATAAGCGCGTGCCGGAGTCTTTTCGAATTGGAGCGGTACGAGGGGATGCTTCGAAAATCCCGTAGGTACACTGGCCTAGGTACGGTGCATTTATGATCCTGCCAACCGTCAGCCGTTTTTAGCCGTCTGCCAGGGGGAGTGGGACACGTGTTGGATGCGGACTGGCCTGGGGGATTCGCGATCATTATGGCGCCGGATCCCAGGGTCTATTTAAACCCGTCCTCCCCCCTTTAGGCCTTCTACTCCATTCCTGAGTTCTTGCTGGTGCCTGTCCCCTCTTCGAGAGCCCTGCCTTAGTGAGCGTCTTCTCGAGCCGTAGGCGCTTCCTGTCTCTTGTCCCCCAGGTCCCTCAGAGTAACATAGGTTAGTGCCAACCTTCTTCTCACCGCCTAGGGGCTTCTTCTCCCATCAGTACTTTCGTGCCTCCCACCGAGTTAGCCTCTCATTCCCCTTTCGGTCCGTCTTTTTAGGGTCCTTTAGATCCCCCCTTCGAAACTCAAAATGTCCTCTGGCTCTTCTGCCCCCGACAGTTCTGAGAGTTCTTCTGCTTCAAACCCCCAGGTTCCTGACTCGGCGGACGAACCCGCGCTCGGGGTTGGGCCTCGCCCGGTTTTTGCGCCGGGCGCTATTCCATGTTCGTCGACTTCGGATGAACTCCTTCTAACAAGGGTTCGGTATGGGGTTCCTCCGGAGTATGATCTGGAGCTACCTGGTCCTTCTGACTGGGCCTGCACTCCCCTCCCGGTCGCTTCTGTTTGTATCAGGAAGCGTTCCGTGCCGGACTTCGGCTTCCGCTTCCTGACTTCGTCGCTGCCTTCTTCCGCTTCTTGGACATTTCTCTCGCTTCCGTGGCCCCGAATTCCTTTAGGTTTTTGATAGGGTTTCTCTCCCTCTGTCACATAGCCGAGGTTCAGCCGTCCCTCTCCTTGTTTAGGCATTTTTATACCTTCAAACGCCATCCTTCGGCGAAGGACTGGTGGTACTTCTCCCCCCAGTTCGGTAAGAAGGGGTTGCTGAAGGGCGCCCCTTCTTCGATTCACAATTGGAAGGAGAAATACCTCTTCGTCCACTGCCCGACCTTGGAGCTGGGCCTGCCCCCTTGGGGTTCTCAGAGGGATTCCGTCTGTCGGGCTCCCGGTCTGGGGGAGGACGACCTCCGAGCTGCCCAGAAGCTTCTAACTTATCCCGCTCCTTCTCTTCCTAATCTTTTGAGGGAGCAGCTTCTTTTCAACATCGGCCTGAGCCCCCAGGATCCAGCGAGTACTTGTCTTATCTTTTCTTTTCTTGCCTTCCTCTTCTTCTTCTCTTTACTTCTTCCCAATTTCTTTTTCTCTTTTTTTTTTTTTTTGACTCTTGACTGATCGGTGTCGCTTCTTTTTCTTTTTTTTTTCTTTCTTCTCCCTTTTTTTTTTTTTTTTTAGCAATGAACGCCGAAGCAACGCGGATGCTCGTCAGGGGCATGAGAGCCCAGAAGAGAAAGGGCGCGGCGGCCTCCGGATCGACGAAGAGGGTCAGGGCGGAGGAGACGAGCTTGGCTACGCCCGTCCAGGCAGCTCCGGCCATCGACATTCCTTCAGAGGCCGAGCCAGTGGCCCCCCGGGCTTCCTCGAGGAGCCCGCCGGTTGAGGCCCTCGCACTGGGGGTTCGCCCTACGGAGGCGCCCGCCGTGGGGAGGAGGAGGAAATCGGTGGCTCGCAGGGCGAGTGGCCACCGATCTACCGCAGATGAGTCCGTCTGCTCCGAGGGGGGATTGGAGAACCCTTTCAACGATAGGGACTTGATCAGGCGGCTGCTCGACGGCAGCATCCTGTCCGACGTCGTGGAGAGGATCGACCACGCCGACCCTGAGCAGCGGGCTTGGGACTCTTTGGGGTCCTTCCTCGAGGTAAGCGGATGTTTATTTACACAGTCACCCCGCCTTTGTCGTAATTCTCTGTCCGTCCTTGCAGATTGGGCACCAGCTCTTCGCCTATGTCGGGGCGGCGAGCCGCATGAGGAGGGACCTCCTTCAGGCGGAGGAACGCTACTAAGCCGAGGTAGTTTGCCTCCAAGCGAAGACGGCCGAAGTAGCCGCCCTCCAGGAGGCCCTGGAAACTGAGAGGCAAGCCCGGGAAGAGGAGAGGCAAGCCCGGGAAGAGGAGAGACGGGCCCGGGAAGAGGAGAGACGGGTCTTGGAGGAGTCGGCGAGGAAGGCGGAGGCCGAGGTCGCCCATTTGATCGAGCAAACTCCGGTTCTGGTCTCGGAGGCCAGGGCCCTTGCGGTGGAGGAATTCAAGGCCTCCGCGGAGATGAGGGTCCTGAATGTCCAGTTCGGCCAGGAGGCGTTCACCAAGGGGTTCGAGCTCTGCCAAGAGAAGGTGGCCAGCAAATTCCCTGAACTTGACCTCGGCTTTCTTGAGGAGTCTGAAGATGAGGCCGGCCCTTCATCCGCCGCCATCGCAGTCGCACCCCCCGCGCCAAGTTCTCCACCTCCCGCCCCTGAGGTCTGAGACCTCTGATCCTATGCCCTTATTTTGTTGCCATATTTCCTTTTTTGTTTGTCTTCAGAATTATTCAATCAATAAAGTCGAACTTCTTGTTGTGGACGGCTTCTCCCTCCCCTCCTCCTTCCTTCTACTTTTCTTCTTGCAATGAGTTGATCTCTAATGCTTGCACCTTCCAACGGCAGTGCCCTGCTGAAGCACTTCCCTTGCCCCTGGGGGTCCCACTGAAATTGACAATCCAGCGGTTGAAAAAGGAGGTCCTCCACCTGACGAAGAAGTTGAAGAAGTCAGAAGGCGAGCTCCGCAAATCGAGAGAAGGCCATTCTGAAGCCGCCGCTGAGGCCGCCCACTTCCGGAGTCTCCAGGTGAAGGCAATCATGGATTACAGCCGGAGGAAGGCGAACTTCACAAAGGAGCTCGAGGAATGCAAGAAGAGCACCAGCGATCGAATTTGGGCTCAAGAAGCTAGGATCAGCGCCCTTAAGGTGGAACTATCAGCCGCGAAGAGGAAGATCGGCCATATGGAAGGAAACTCATCCCGGCTCTTGGCCCGGGTTGATGATGAACAGAAGTGGTCGCAGAAGGTCTTCGACCTCCAGAAGCAGCTTCAGGACGTCGAGATGAGTCACGACGTGCAGCGGGCCAGCCGGCGCCGGCAAGTGGAAGAGTATAAAGGGAGATTCCGGACGGCGGCCGACGAGGTCGTTCGTCTCCAGAGGCAGCTGGTTCATAGGGCGCAGCTTACTTCCGCCTAAGATTCCGAAGAGCTCCAAGCCCTGAGAGGCACTGTTGAAGGGATTTCTATCTCCCTCGGAGAGAAGACAGCCGAGCTGCAACAAGTGAAAATCCAACTAGCACTTGAGCGGAAGGTCATCGCGAACGCGGAGGCGGAGTCTGAAGTTTTGCGGAAGTGGCGTCGAGAAGCGGAGGCCGAGAGCCAGCGCCTTCGTCGGGCGCTCCAGGACGCGTTGCGGAAGAAGGAAGAACTAGAAGAAGCAATGGAGAACCTGAGGCAGTCCTGGTTGAGGGATGGAGTAGATAACCCCAGGTCGGAGGGAACAGGGCCTCCTTAGAGCTCTTTTGTCTTTCTGTCTTATCATGTAGCTATTTTCTTTTTGTCGTTTTGTCCTTCTTTCCTTGGCCGTCCTGGCCCTGTAGTGCGTATATCGGAAATGAAATGAAAAGAGTGTTTTGCGTTATCTTGTCCGCGCACCGCACTAACATTGTTGTCTGCTGAATCTGTCTTGTCGTTTGACTTGCTTGACGTAGACGTCGTCGGGGGGGGGGCTTTTTCCTTTCATCCGGTCTTGTTGGGCGGCCGAGTTTCGTCGCCATCAACCCTCGCTGCAGAGGTTGCGGATGGAGCCCGGCTTCCGTAGGAGTCCAGGCCAGGTCTTCCTTATAGGCGAAACTCGGCTCCCGTAGGAGTCCGGGTGAAGTTTTCGTTGGTGGCGGAACCCGGCTCCCGTAGGAGTCCGGGTGAGGTCTTCCTCGGCGACGGAATCCGGCTCCCGTAGGAGTCCGGGTGAGGTCTTCCTTGGCGGCGGAACCCGGCTCCCGTAGGAGTCCGGGTGAGGTCTTCTTTGGTGGCGGAACCCGGCTCCCGTAGGAGTCCGGGTGAAGTCTTCCTTGGTGGCGGAACCCGGCTCCCGTAGGAGTCCGGGCGAAGTCTTCCTTGGCGACGGAACCCGGCTCCCGTAGGAGTCCGGGTGAGGTCTTCCATTTTGCTCGAGCCGGCGTGAGGTTCTCCTCTCGCTGCTAGCCTAGCTCGCAGGGGCGCGTTAGGGCGCTGTAAGGCCTCTCCCCCATCCGGTCTAAAAGAATCGGGCCTTCGACTTCGCTCATGTCAGGACGAGGTTCTCCTCCTGTTCCTGACATGGCTGTGGGGGCACATTAGGGCGTTGTAAGGCCTCTCCCCCATCCGATCTAAAAGAACCGGGCCTTTGACTTTGCTCAAGTTAGGGCGAGGTTCTCCTCCTGTCCCTAACAGGACTGTGGGGGCACATTAGGACGTTGTAAGGCCTCTCCCCCCATCCGGTCTAAAAGAACCGGGCCTTCGACTTTGCTCAAGTTAGGGCGAGGTTCTCCTCCTGTCCCTAACAGGGCTGTGGGGGCACATTAGGGCGTTGTAAGACCTCTCCCCCTATCCGGTCTAAAAGAACCGGGCCTTTGACTTTGCTCATGTCAGGATGAGGTTCTCCTCCTGTTCCTGACATGGCTGTGTTTTTGGAGGGATCGTATCCAGTCATAATACATCCACGCCAGGCGGGAAAGGCACGTTAGGTAGAAAGAAAAGTAGATTCAAGGTGAAATCGTAAGTGATACATTTACAGTTTTCCCACTCCTCCTTGAGGCCCTCCGGTGATGGAGTCGATGGTCCCGATGGGAGGTCGGTCCCCGGGTTGCTCCTCCCTTTTCTGCGGCTCCGACGGTGGGAGGGCTCTTGGCCGGTCTCCTCTGCCCTTAGGCCTGCGGTGGATGAATCTGTCGAGTCGACCTCGCCAAATGAGCTCCTCGATCTCGTCCTGGAGCTGGATGCATTCCTCCGTGTCATGACCGTGGTCGCGGTGGTAGAGGCAGAACTTGTTGGGGTTGCGCTTCCCGGGGTGTGTGCGCATCCTCTCCGGCCTAGGGAGTAGCTCCCTGACCTCCATCAGTACCTGGGCCTTTGAGGCGTTGAGGGGGGCGTAGTTGCGAAATTTCCCTGGTGGGGAACCCCGCCGAAACCTGCTGTCCGGGCTTCTCTGCCTGCATGCCCGGGGTGGAGTTTGGGCGCGCTTATGTCCAGGAGGGGATCGGGAACGCGGCCGGGCTTCCTTGGGCCTTTTCTCAACTGCGGGCTTGCTCGAATCTCCCGCTTGACGCTTCCTCGCTGTCTCTTCGTCCTTTATTTTGAAGGCTTCTTCCGCTCGGGCATATCCTTCAGCCCGAGCCAGTAAATCGGCGAAATCTCTGGGGTACTTCTTCTCCAGAGAGTACAAAAGATCATTCTTCTGAAGGCCACCTTTCAGGGCGGCCATGGCAACTGACTGGTCCAAGTTCCGGACCTCCAACGCCGCGATGTTAAAGCGGTTGACGTAGGCCCGTATGGTCTCCCCTTCCCTCTGCTTGATGTTGATGAGGGACTCCGAACCCTTCCGGAGACGCCGGCTGCTGACAAAATGGGCCACAAATTGGTGGCTCATTTGATCGAAGGAAAGATGGTACCCGACTTCAGAGCCGAGTACCAGTTCCTCGCTGCTCCCTTCAAAGTGGACGGGAAAGCCCGGCATAAGATGGCATCATGAGCGCCGTGAAGCAGCATCATCGTCCGGAAGGCCTCCAGATGATCAACCGGGTCTGACGTTTCGTCGTAGCTTTCGAATTGGGGAAGCTTGAAGTTCGGCGGGATCGGTTCCTGCATAATCATTTGGGAGAAGGGAGGGTCAGTGCAAATATCCTCACCATAAGCGGGGGCACGTGGCGGAGTTCTTCAATCCACCGGTTCATCTCCTGGAGCCTTCGGTCTAAGAAATCCTCTCGACTTCGAGTCTCGAGGGTCCTTTGGCAGAGCGGGGGCAGGGATCTTCCAGGGGTGGAGTCGTGATCCGATTGAGGGCTCTCTACCCTCGGATTTGCCCTCTCGGGAAGGACGGGGTGGCTGGCCCAGGTGGCCCGCCCCGCCGCCGGGTTCTGGCAGTCCGGAGATGCCCCCTCCGGATGTGCCGACGCCTGTGGTTGCTGCTGCTGCATTGCTTGTACGGCTTCGACGAGGCCTTTGACCTGCTGCGCCAGCAAGTCAAACTGCTCCGCGCCGACCGCGCCGCCGGAGGGGGAGGAGGAGGAGGCTGAGAAACTGGAGGGGAGGCCGGAGCCTGAGATCTGGCCGCGGAGGCCGTAGACCGCCGGGTGGATGCCTTGCGCGGAGGCATCGAATGTCGATCTCGCGAAGGGAGATTAGGAGTGGGTGATGGAGAGACGGTCGGAGACGGCTCCGTTGAATACTCCTTTAAGAACAAGGGTGCTGCGAAGGTTCAAGCCCTTCCTCTAGCGCCAATCCTGTTGGTGCAAAATCTGCTTGCACCGAAGAAGCTGGAGTCTAGAAAGCCGCGGTCGCCGCCGGGACCTGCAAAGGAAGTCTAAACCGGAGGTGGGGTTGCTCCGGCAAGACCCTCCGACGCTCAAGTCAGTTCTCTGCCTCAACAAGAATGGAGTGCTCGAACGAAGAATTTAGCAGAGTTTTGAGATAAGAAATTGAGCTTAGAGAATAACGTATCTAGGTCCCCCTTTTATAGGCGGGGAGGTAACGGATTGATGGCGACGTTTGTAACCGTTTGATCGTGAGCCGCCCGTAGTCAGGGAGAATTTATTGCAAGAGGTAGTGGAGCGAATCGTGGCCATCACCGTAGCTCGCCACGTGGATCTGTTGCAAGGAGTGGAGCAGCGTCCGTTGTAGTGACTTGCCAGCGGATGGGAGAATCGCTCGGTATCCGTCGCAGGAGGTGGAGCAGGTTCGTGGCCGTTATGGTGGCCGCAGGGGGTAGTGGAGCTGTGCGAATCTGCCATGGGAGTGGAGCAGAGCCGCGATGGTTATGCGGCTGTCGGGATGAGGGGTGCGCGAATCCAAAGGAGTGGAGCAGGATCGTGGCCGTTATGGTGGCCTGCCAGGGGGTGCGGATCTGTTGTTTGAAGCTCGACAGCGGTCGGAGCCCGGCTCTGTGGAGGTTCGGGAGAGGTCCTCCTGGCGGTTGGGGTCGTGGGTGGAGTCTGACTTCGTAGGAGTCCGGGTGGAGCCCGACTCCCGTAGGAGTCCGGGCGGAGTCCCTGGCAAACAAAGTTAAAGGTGAAGTCCGGCTTCTGTAGAGTCCGGACGGAACTTCCCAGCAGTTGACACTGAGGGCGGAGCCCGGCTCCCGTAGGAGTCCGGGCTGAGCTGTCTGCAGTTGATGTCGGAGCGGAGCCGGCTCCCGTAGGAGTCCGGGCGGAGCTGTTCTGTAGCTGATGTCGGAGGCGGAGCCGGCTCCCATAGGAGTCCGGCGGAGCTGTTCGAGTGATGTGGAGGCGGAGCCCGGCTCCCGTAGGAGTCCGGGGCGGAGCTGTTCTGCAGTTGATGTCGGAGGCGGAGCCCGGCTCCCGTAGGAGTTCGGGCGGGCTGACCAGTAGTTGATACTGAGAGCGGAGCTCGGCTCCCGTAGGAGTCCGGGCGGAGCTGTGCTGTAGTCGATGTCGGCGGCGGAGCCCGGCTCCTGTAGGAGTCCGGGCGGAGCTGTGCTGCAGTTGATGTCGGAGGCGGAGCCGGGCTCCCGTAGGAGTCCGGGCGGAGCTGTGCTGCAGTTGATGTCGGAGGCGGAGCCCGGCTCCCGTAGGAGTCCGGGCGGAGCTGACCAGCAGTTGATACTGAGGGCGGAGCTCGGCTCCCGTAGGAGTTCGGGCGGAGCTGTGCTGTAGTCGATGTCGGCGGCGGAGCCCGGCTCCTATAGGAGTCCGGGCGGAGCTGTGCTGTAGTCGATGTCGGTGGCGGAGCCCGGCTCCCGTAGGAGTCCGGACGGAGTCCTCTGCAATCAAAGTTAAAGGTGAAGTCCGGCTCCCGTAGGAGTTCGGGCGGAGCTTACCAGCAGTTGATACTGAGAGCGGAGCCCGGCTCTGTAGGAGTCCGGGCGGAGCTGTGCTGCAGTTGATGTCGAAGGCGGGGCCTGGCTCCCGTAGGAGTCCGGGCGGAGCTGTGCTGCAGTTGATGTCGGAGGCGGAGCCCGGCTCCCGTAGGAGTCCGGGCGAGCTGTGCTGCAGTTGATGTCGGAGGCGGAGCCCGGCTCTCGTAGGAGTCCGGGCGGAGCTGTGCTGCAGTTGATGTCGGAGGCGGAGCCCGGCTCCCGTAGGAGTCCGGGCGGAACTATGCTGCAGTTGATGTCGGAGGCGGAGCCCAGCTCCCGTAGGAGTCCGGGCGGAGCTGTGCTGCTCGTAGTCGATTCCGCTGAGGATTTCGGCTATGGGTATTTTATACCCAACACCAGTTGAGGATTTCGGCTGTGGGTATTTTATACCCAACATTTTTATTAATATTAATATAATATTTATACTAATATAATATCATATTTATATCTATATTAATAATTTATTATATTAAAATATTCATATTATATTAATATAATATTAATATATTTGTATTATATTAATACAATAAATTATTATGATTTATGTTATATTATAATATATTAATATATATTTATATTAATATAAATATAATATAAATATTTATATAAAATTTATGAGTAAAAATGTATGATTTTATATCTACTAAGGGTATAATAGGTATTTATATAGTTTTCTCAAAAAAATAGGTATTCATCCAAACATAAGCTATTTTGTAATAAGTCATCTTTTTATAGTCAACTAAATATATCAAAATTTTATTTTCAAGAAAGTAACTTTTTGAAAAATTATTTTTTTAAAAAATTATTTTTTAAAAAAAATTTTTTTCCCACCAACCAAACGAGTCCACGAGAAAGTTACAACTAAGTAATTTTCTATAAAACTTCGCCGCATTAGAGATATTGAATTGATTTCATATGAAAATAATTGAATATCTATTTGGGGACTCATGGTAAATTTCTCGTTCATGGTCCATCTGCAAACGTTTTGCAGTCTCTATACACTATTTGTAATGTAGAAAATTTGGAGGTAATTTAAAGTTTGATAGGGCTGTAAAGGTAATTTTCCTTAACATAAGTTCCACGAGGCCCCACGGCCACGAGAGGCGTCGGAGCTCCTCCTCTTCCGTCCTGTTCTCCTCCTCCTTCGCCCTCCACTCCACCTTCGCCATGGTCTTCTTCTCCTCGAATCCATGGCGATCACCGAAGCTCTTCCCAAATCCGCAGCCTCCTCCGATGGCTATTTCTTCGCCTCCACATGGGAGCAGCTGAGCGATCGAATGCTCCTTCATTTGATAAACCCTATCTCTCATGGCATTAAATTTCGAGGTATCGGAGGGAATAGAAGATTCATGAAACGATCCTTTCCTTCTTTTATGCAGTTAATATACTTCAGATTAATGTAGCAAAAGTTACAAAACTGAGGATTGGAATAAAAATTCACTCTTTTTTATCCGTTCTTTTGTCTTACATTATTCTCGTTTTCGGTCAATTTGAAGAAAGGTAAGAATGTTTGTGTTGTTTCTAATCTGAGAATAACTGGCCTTTGTTATCAGAGAGTTCTGTGTGATTGCTTGAAGAGGTATCAAACGGTGGGCTATGCTTAGTCTAGCTCTACTTGATGACCATGATTAGAAAAACTAATAATATGTGATGGAAATGGGCAATGAGGGCCAATTATTTAACCAATGTGAATTGAAGCGAATCCCATTGATTTGAAAGATTATGCTCTCAATCATGACTGTAGTAGAGCAAATAATGTGAAGCTTAAAATCACATCCCCCACACAAGGAAAAGCTAGAACTACACATGGATACGTAGAAGTGTTTAGATATTCTCCTGAATTGACTGGCAAATGAAATGAAGCCATTGATGCTTTTGTCATCATTTCTTGAAGGAATTACATGGTGCCTCTTTGTGATGCCAGCTGCCTAGGGATGAGATGTTGTGCGGTGTTAGCTCTGCTGAATGCCAAAATGGTTATAAGTATATGACTAGCTAATTAGATTTTTTTTCTTCACTTAGAAGTGTTATTAAGCTTTTGGGGAAAAAAAAAGAAGAAAAACAAGTCCCCCAGTCCCAAGCAGATGACTGAAGAGCTTTATTGTTGGAGTTGGCAACTTGGATTTTGTTTTGATTTTTGCTTGATGAGCAAAAGCTCCGCTAGATGAGGACAGTTGTGGGGGTGCGTTGATACCCCCAGCAGCATACTGTAGCACGGCATAGAAGATGCTTTGCCCCATGATCGGTAGAAAACTTTACCTGGTCTGCCTTGATCACATTAATTGGTGTATTCTTAAATGCACCCCACAAGGCTTGTTTGTGGCTATGAACCTAAGCCCCATGAAGATGAAGAAGTTAGCATTTAGAGGTGATTCTGATCAAAACAACAGAGTTCAACAAGATATTGGGGTTGTCTCCATCTTACATGGTGAGAGGTTGGTGACTGCAAGCATTTGTTGGAAACCATTTCATTTGGACAAAGAGATTGGTAGATGATTGGTGATTGTTTTCAGAAGATAAAAAAGGGCTACCAATAGACATTGCTAGGGAAGGGAATTAAGAGGAAGAAATTCTCAAGTTACCGGACTTGGAATACATTTCCAGTTACAAGATTAATAAAATTATAGGTGATCCCAGCATTCTTGTGACGTGCTCGATACTTCACTCTTTTGATCTGAGATGATTTTTCCTTGATCCAGCCCAATTTATTCTGAAAGCTCAATGAATTGAATTGTACTAATTATTCAAGGCAATGTGAAAGTAGAATGTACAGCTGATATATCTAAGTACATGACAATGATGTTGATTACTGTTTATTGGTCTCATACGGATGATTACATTGCTCAGATTCATCTCTTATTTTGAGGCTGCCATTGATGAACTGATACTTGATGGAAATTCACCTACATTGGCAATTTTATTATACAAAACTCCTATAGTAGGCTTAGAGGCAACTAGTTTTCATACTTTTTGTTTGCTTTTTAGTGTCATAACTCTCCTTCTTTAGATTCCATTTATGTGTCTAATGTGAATGTTTGGAGAATCCATAAGAAGCTTGCTAGACATGGTTGTAGGTGCCCAAAATGAAGGGCCTTTACCATCATTTGTATAAACAAGATGAACAACCTGCCAACTCTTCATGTCATACTCTTGAGGACCATTACCAGGTTAAGCCATTAAATGCCATTTAGTTCAAGTGGTATGCCTTTGCCAACCTCAATCTTTGTAATTTGGACATTTTTGAGTATTTGACCTCAGCCAAAAGTTCTAACAGAACTTTTATACCTAAAAATTGGAAATTGAATTAGAAAAAGATAAGAAAATAAAGAATGTTGAATCAATGAGACATTTATCTGGAAAGAAACATCAGAATTAAAAAGTGCAATAAAAAGAACACATCATTATAAATAGCAACACATAGCATCATCAATGTTTAACTTGTAAAGGTTCCTGAATTAGTGATGAATAATTTGTTAAATAAATCATAAAATCTATAAAAGGTTCATGAATGATTAATATATTTTGATTGATGAGTTATTGGGAATAATTTGAAGAAATATATGGCAAATGAAAACATTCAAGAATGGTATGAAAAATGTTTTATTAACTTGCAGAATATGGTTAGTGGTTAAAGCAATGATTGCTAAATTAGCCTGAAGAACTGGGTGGTTCAGCCCATATTAAGCTATATTGATGCCGACTTGAGACTGTTTAGCCATTCGAATTGGTTCG
>NC_025994.2:98846904-98850563 GCF_000442705.2 Elaeis guineensis | reverse complement strand
GGAGGAGCGGGGAATACTCTAAATGTATCGTTTACTATTTCGCTTTAAATCTACTTTTCTCTTTAGTTAGTGTGCTCCTCCCACCTAGCGTGGATGTGTTACAACTGGATATGATCCACCCAAAGATCACAGCCATGTCAGGAACAGGAGGAGAACCTCGTCCTGACATGAGCAAAGTTGAAGGCCCGGTTCTTTTAGACCGGATGGGGGGAGAGGCCCTACAACGCCCTAATGTGCCCCCACAGCCCTGTTAGGGACAGGAGAAAAATCTCGCCCTAACTTGAGCAAAGTCGAAGGCCCGGTTCTATTAGACCGGATGGGGGGAGAGGCCCTACAACGCCCTAATGTGCCCCCACAGCCCTGTTAGGGACAGGAGGAAAATCTCGCCCTAACTTGAGCAAAGTCGAAGGCCCGGTTCTTTTAGACCGGATGGGGGGAGAGGCCCTACAACGTCCTAATGTGCCCCCACAGCCCTGTTAGGGACAGGAGGAAAACCTCGCCCTAACTTGAGCAAAGTCGAAGGCCCGGTTCTTTTAGACCGGATGGGGGGAGAGGCCATACAACGCCCTAATGTGCCCCCACAGTCCTGTTAGGGACAGGAGGAAAACCTCGCCCTAACTTGAGCAAAGTCGAAGCCCCGATTCTTTTAGACCGGAGGGGGGAGAGGCCTTACAACGCCCTAACATGCCCCCACAATCTAGGCTGGTATCGAGAGGAGAACCTCGCGCCGGCTCAAGCAAAATGGGAGGCCCGGACTCCTACGGGAGCCGGGTGCCGCCGCCAAGCAAGACTTCACCCAGACTCCTACGGGAGCCGGGTGCCGCCGCCAAGCAAGACTTCACCCGGACTCCTACGGGAGCCGGGTGCCGCCGCCAAGCAAGACTTCACCCGGACTCCTACGGGAGCCGGGTTCCGCCGCCAAGCAAGACTTCACCCGGACTCCTACGGGAGCCGGGTTCCGCCGCCAAGCCAGGCTTCACCCGGACTCCTACGGGAGCCGGGTTCCGCCGCCCAGTAAGACTTCGCCCGGACTCCCACGGGAGCCGGGCTCCCATCGCCACTTCTGCGGCAGGGGTCAATGATGGTGGCAAGACTCGACCGCGTAACAAGATCGGATGAAAGGAAAGAGCTCCCCCCCCCCACGGCGACATCTACATCAAACAAGCCAAACGACAAGAAAGGTCCAACAATCGATATTATCAGTACTACACGTGAACAAGGTAACACAAAGCGCTCCTTTTTCCATTTTCAATATATACACTACAAAGCCAGAACGGCCAGAGAAAGAAAAATAAAATGACAAAAAGAAAATAGCTACATAAAGACAAAGGGGCTCTAAGGGGGCCCTGCCTCCTCCGACCTTGAGTTGCCACCTGCATCCCTCAACCAGGACTGCCTCAGGCTCTCCACCGTTTCTTCTAGTTCTTCCTTCTTTCGCAGCATGTCCTGGAGCGCCTGACGAAGTCACCGGACCTCAGCCTCCGCTTCCCGATGCCACTTCCGCAACACTTCAGACTCCGCCTCTGCGTCCGCGACGGCCTTCCGCTCAAGCCCCAGTTGAATTTTTACTTGTTGTAGCTCGGCCGTCTTCTCCCCAAGTGAGGCAGAGATCCCCTCGACGGTACCTCTCAAGGCTCGAAGCTCTTCGGTGTCTTGGGCGTTCGTAAGCTGCGCCCTGGTAACCAGCTGCTTCTGAAGACGAACGACCTCGTCCGCCGCCTGCCGAAATCTCCTCTTGTACTCTTCCACTTGCCGGCGCCAGCTAGCCCGCTGCACGTCGTGGCTCATTTCGGCATCTTGAAGCTGCTTCTGGAGGTCGGAGACCCTCTGCGACCATTTTTGGGCATCGTCAGCCCGCACTAGGGTCCGGGATGAGTTTCCTTCCAGCTGGCCAATCCTCCTCTGCGCAGCTGAAAGCTCCATCTTAAGGGCGCTGATCCTGACTTCTTGAGCCCAAGTTTGGTCACTGGCGCTCTTCTTACATTCCTCAAGCTCTTTTGTGAAGCTCGCCTTCCTCCGACTGTAGTCCATGATCGCCTTCACTTGAATACTCCTGAAGTGGACGGCCTCGGCAGCGGCCTCAGAGTAGCATTTTTTCGCCTGACGGAGCTCGCCTTCCGACTTCTTCAGCTTCCTCGTCAAGTGGAGGACCTCCTTTTTCAACCGTCGGATAGTGGACTTCAGCGGGACCCCCAGGGGCAAGGGGAGTGCTTCAGCGAGACACTGCCATCGGAAGAGGCAAGCGTCAAAGACCGATTCGTTACAAGAAGAAAGGCCAGAAAGAAGGAGCAGAGGGAAGAAAAAATCATCCACAAAAAGAAATTCGGCTTTATTAATTGATCTTGAAGACAAATGAAAAGGAAGCATGACAACAAAAGAAAGATACAAGGTCGGAGGTCTCAGACCTCGGGAGCAGGGGGTGGAGAGTTCGGCGCGGGGGGTGCAACTGCTGTAGCGGCGGGCGAAGGGCCGGCCTCGTCGTCGGACTCCTCCAAGAATTCGAGGCCAAGATCGGGATATCTGCTGGCCACCTTCTCCTGGCAAAGCTCAAACCCTTTGGTAAATGCCTCCAGGCCGAACTGGACGTTCAGCTCCCTCATCTCCGCGGAGGCCTTGAACTCCTCCACCGCAAGGGTCCTGGCCTTCGAGACCAGAACCGGAGTTTGCTCGGCCAGATGGGCGACCTCGGCCTCCGCCTTCCTCACCGACTCCTCCAGGCTCCGTCTCTCCGCCTCCCGGGCTTGTCTCTCCTCCTCCCGGGCTTGTCTTTCCTCTTCCCGGTCCTGTCTCTCTCTCTCCAGGGCCTCCCGGAGGGCGGCCACCTCGACCGTCTTCGCTTGAAGATGGGCAGCCTCATCCCGGCAGCGCTCCTCCGCTCGGAGAAGGTCCCTTCTCGCGCGGCCCGACGCCTCGACGTAGGCGAAGAGCTGGTGCCCGATCTGCAAGGACGGATAGAGAATTACAACAAAGACCGAACAATCATGCAAATAAACATCCGCTTACCTCAAGAAAGGATCCCAGAGTATCCCAGGCCCGCTGCTCGGGATCGGCATGGTCGATCCTCTCCACGACATCGGGCAGAATGCAGCCGTCGAGCAGTCGCCTGATCAGAGCCTTGTCGTTGAAGGGGTTCTCCGATCCCCCCTCGGAGCAGACGGACTCGTCTGCGGCAGTTCGGTGGCCGCTCGCCCTGTGGGCCACCGATTTCCTTCTCTTCCCCACGACGGGCGCCTCCGCGGGGCGGACCTCCGGAATGGGGACCTCGGTCGGCGGGCTCCTTGAGGGAGCCCAGGGGACCACTGGTTCGGCATCCGAAGGAATGTCGATGGCCGGGGTCGCCTGGACGGGCGCGACCAAGCTCGTCTCTCCCACCTTGGCCCTCTTCGCTGAGCCGGAGGTCGTCGCGCCCTTCCTCTTCTGGGCTCTCATGGACTTGGCGAGCATCCGCGTGGCTTCGGCGTCCATTGCTAAAGAAAAAGGAGGGGGGAGAGAAGAAGAAGAAAAAGAAGCAACATCGATCAGTCCGGAGTCAAAAAAAAAAAAAAAAAAAAAAAAAAAAAAGAAAGAAAAAAAAGAAGAAGAGAGAGAAAAGGGAGAGGAGAGAAAAAATAAACAAAAAGAAGGCGAGAAAAGATAAATACTTGCTGGATCCTGGGGGC
>NC_025994.2:98811904-98841904 GCF_000442705.2 Elaeis guineensis | reverse complement strand
GGAGAAACATATTGTTAATTTATCAAAAATCAGATCATCTCAATTGCTGAAACAAAAAATAATCATCATTAACCCGAATATGGTATTTCTTAGGCTTTAATGTGGAAAAAAAACAAGAGAAAAAAAAAATATATATACACATACAACAATCTCTTCCACCAAAATCAATACAATCCAAATCCTCAACATGCTTCGACCAGAAAGATTCCCTGAGTTAATTAGCAAGCTTCATTTTTCCTATTTTCTACAAAAATCAACGTATAAGCTATCAAACTATCGGCCTTGTAACATTGTAACGGACATACTATTCAATGTACATGAATCTTGCTTGCTTGAAGAGGACTCTACTTCAAGGGGAATTCTTCTCGTACCAAAACCAGGTTGTCTAGGATTTGGTATTGCCGCGCTGTCACTACCCAACATCAATACTACTGACGACATTAATGGTCGATCTTCCGGGCGTTCTTGGACGCATAGAAGACCCACTTTTATACATTTTATTACCTCATTTGCGGGAAAGGAGTATCCCAGTGATTCATCAACTAGCTGCAAGCTCTTCTCCTCATTCCATAAACTCCAGGCCTAACAAAATTCCATTGAATGTCAGAATTTGAGAAAGAGGTTCCCACAGATGAAATAATTTGATCCACACTTACATGTGCAAGAAGATTTAGGTGGGAAGAGTGGGCGTAAACTCCTCTATTTTTCTTTCCACTAATGATCTCCAGAACTAAAACACCGAAGCTAAACACATCAGATTTCACCGAGAAAACGCCATCCATTGCATACTCAGGTGACATGTATCCACTGGATTTCACCAAAAAAATGGTTAAAATTAACCATGAGCATTTTTGGTGAGAATATAATCACAAACATATTTGTTAATCATACTTACTATGTGCCAACTACTCTTCTGGTGTTGACTTCTGTCTCATCTCCTCCAAAAATTCGTGCCATACCGAAGTCTGAGATTTTTGGATTCATCTCTTTATCGAGAAGAACATTGCTAGCTTTAAGATCTCTATGAATAATTCTGAATCTGGAGTCTTGGTGAAGATAAACAAGTCCTCGGGCAATCCCTACAATGATATGATAGCGGGTTTGCCAATTCAGCAATGCGCTTTTTTCTTTATCTGGCAAGAGTTCAAAGAGATAAACAGGTCTTAGATTTTTCTTGATTTAATAATAATGATAATACAATGAAAGGAAGGGAAATGGGAAAGAAAAGCAAACCAAATAAGAAGGCGTCCAAACTTTTGTTGACCATATACTCATATATCAACATTCTTTCCTCTCCTTGAATGCAGCAACCCACAAGCCGCACAAGATTCCTGTGTTGAAGTTTGGCAATTAGCACAACCTCGTTTTTGAATTCATCAAGGCCTTGTACTGAAGTTTTAGCTAGTCTTTTCACTGCAATTTCTTGTCCATCTCCGAGTTTACCCTGGTAAATAACACATCCAACATACCAATAACATTAGTAAACTCTTTTTAATGTAAACATTAGTAAACTCATGATCATATAGATCCCTTGATTCCCTATTGTATGGGATCAGGATCAAGTCCATAATTAAATGTATATTTGGAATTAGTTTACAACCTTTATTGCTGACATTTGAACTATAAGGACCCCCACAGATATGTGTTAGTCCCATATTAGGAGTTTATTGAGGAGGTTTCGGATATTAAAACAAGGTGAAGGACCTCAAATAATAATCTTTGGGTAGTATTTTTTTTTCAATGAAATCCTGAGTCATCACAAATGGTGTATGTGGCTAATGGACATTGCATTATGCATGGGTCTTTTTGGGACTAGCTATGAACCAACCATGCTTTTGTGTTTAGACCCTCTTACTGACGATGATACCAATATTCAATCCAATGTGAGGAGTATGTGAGGACCATTGTAAAGGCATATGTTTAGTCCCATACTGAGTGTACATTAGGAAGTTTTTGGCTGATGTCCTACATCACTATCGACTTTGGTTCAGATCAATTGATTCTTTTGTTAAGAAAAAGGGAGATCAATGCATAATTATCCAGATTTTGATTTTTGGTAATACACTACCCAAGAACCAAAAAAAAAAAAAAAAATCTCTTAATGCTAAGTAGAGAAGTATGAAAATTGGAGCAAACCCTGCTTCCGAAAAAAAAAATCTTTACTAATTGTGCCTTTATGTTTGAAAGGGGAAAATGGGGTTGCAGCTTTGCACTTGCTAGGAGAGAAGCAACAATAGATGAATTCTTGTGTTGGCTATTGGAAGATACAAGTTCCTCACTGCAAAATCCAAAGATATAGCTGACCATATGCTAATCATTAAGTATCTCTGTAAGGTCACTCCGTGACAGTGAATCTGTAAGTTTATTTCTAAAATGTATTCTGACTGTCAAGGATCTTATTGTTTATCAAATAGTCCTAGCTTGTAGAGTTATCGCCAAAGTTATTTCCGCAAGGCATGCTTGCTACTTGCCTCCCTTGGCTGATAAAGCTCGATCTGGGTTCCTTAATGGAAGAACTATACTCAGAAAGCTTTCTGTGTACACATGAAGATGTAGCTAGTCTACCGTAAAAGCTAGCTTTGTAAACTAGATTTTGAAAACGCATTTGATAAATTAAACTGGAATTGCTTTCTTGATTTAATGTTGGTTAGAGGGTTCCCTGCTGAGTGGGTTTCTTGTATGGGTGGCAATAGGTTGGGTCAAGTCAAGGACAACAACGTCTAAAACCTTGACCTATACTTGACGTGATATCGGGTTAAGACCTCCTGTCCCATATCCAAACAACAGGTCATTTTGGGTCACTCATTTGGCCCTAACTTAAACCATTTTATAAGACTGAATTTCTAATAAATCTATGCTAACTCATTCAATCTAATTAACTCATCTGCAGGTTTTCACTCTTTGGTGAACTGGAACACTGCGTAAATCTAAAGGAGGTGGATTGAGTGTGAAACATCTTCAGTATTGGAACCATTTGTTGTGGGTAAAAAATGGGCCCGGAATTTTCTTTGAAAGGAGGAAATCATTTGGGAGAAACTGATATAATCAGCTTAGTATTCCAGATAAAACACTGGGTTTAAGACTTGAAAGATCTAGATTTGGCATCCCTCATACTTGGCCTGACATCTCTAAGAACCTAAAAATTTTTCTGGAACAGCACATCTTTCAAGCTTCTAATAATAATAATAATAACAGATTTGCATGAGAGCATGCATTCACAAATATTGATATCCTCATGATGCTCAAAGTCCAACACCTTTGACATCAGTCGAAATAAAATAAATGTGGAGTTTAACTCAATCAGCGATACCTTATAAACAGGGCCAAACCCGCCCTCTCCAAGCTTGTTGAGAATGGAGAAGTTGTCTGTGGCAGCCGCGACGTTGCCCAGCTCAAATAAAGGCAGCTCTAAGTCATCTCCTTCGAAATGTTCTTCACTAATGTTTTGGTCACTCAAGGAAGTCGCACCTAACATAACTGTACCAAATAGCAGCCAAATTAATTCGCAGTAAAGTTGGACAACCTGTCATCTGGTGTTACAACGTGGATCACAAGTCGAAGCAAACAACTGGAACGAGGAAAACATTTCTGGGTACAAAGATTTCTGCTTACCCCGTCTCCTTTTCTTCCTTCGCCACAAGAAAAAGCCCACACAAACAAGTAGGAGCACCACTAAAACAAGGACGACAATGATTGCTATCGGTGCATGTCCACTCCCGTGAGATTGGGCGGCTGCTGAACCATTGACATTGTTATCATTATCATCATCATACCAGTTAGGAAGCGTTTTGAAGTGCATTAACAAATTAATGACTGTAAATTTGGATGATGTAAAGCGTTTTTAAAATGCATTTTATCAGCATTCATGACTGGCTCAACTGTTGACTTAGAGGTAGAAAAAGGAAAAAACGCATTCCACACGCTAGCATTGGATGCCATGACAGAGAAATTTAGATAACGTAGGAATATACTTTTCTGCTTCCGATTGGGGCGAACTTGTTTTTTTTTGACTCTTGATGCACATCACTGTATGTCCTATTATGCAATTCTTATTTGAAAAAGAAAAAAAATGGTTTAAAAAAAAAAAAAAAAAAAAAAAAAAAAAAAACTCGATCCATTTGCAGTATTCTTTGGCACGAGGGCGGCCAATTTGACACTTGCTGCAAATGTTCAATACGTGCCAACCAAAGCCATGCATGTGTGTATTAAACAAAAACAAAAGATCATGCATGCGCTGTCAAATATTTCAATTACCAGTAGTAAAAGTTAATAAGGTTTATGTACACGCATCCAAGGAACCTATGATAATCATACCTTGTAGTTGATCGCCCCAGGAACTCAATCAAATTTAGACCTAATTTGGACCCTAAATACTGTCCCTGTGCCAAATTTTGCTTCATCTTGCAGGAACTAAACAGGATCAAATCTCAGTTTGCTGGAACCAAATATAGATAGTCTAAATTGTATGATGCTGATTAAAATTTGATCAGCCCTGATCCAAAAATAAATCGGTCTAAGGGCAAATCCTAGACTCTAAACTAATTTGGATGGTATCTAGATACCTCGAAGGTTAGCCATTATCAAAAAAAAAACAAAAAAGAAAATTTCCTGGAAGGTTAGCCGGTCAGCATCATGGACGAAGACTTAGCCGGTCAAAAACATCGGCGTTTTGTATCACATTCTAAACCAAACAACGAACCAATTGGACCGCCACCACCCAATTTTATTCAATTGGTTGCTATCATCCGATGTACAGCTCCGCTACACCTAACAATTAATTTGCAGCCCACTATAATATGTAATATAATATTCACCGGGGAAGCCTCTTACTTTTTTTGACTTGTCGAGAAAAGAAAATTAATGTGCAGCTTCGCTCACACTGTTTCATGTCGGTTTGTAGATGCGCATACCCCAATAATTAACATTACTCTAAGCTCGCTAACCAATGGATTGTACGCCTAATAACAACCATGCACATACTTCAAAATTAAAAGGCATAAATTAGCTTGATATGCTGATCAATAAGGATCAAATCACGCAAGTAGGGTACGTACCTGGTCCTCTGGTGTACAATACACGAATCAATTTAATCTCAACCTACAATTACGATGAGATCCATGGAAAATAACATACCTATATCAGCCGCTGCCAGCCGGACGTAGAGATCTTGTCCAGAATCTGTGTACAAACGTATATCGGTAAGCTCCGACAACCACATTGTGCACCCACTTCCACCCCCACTGATGTTAGCACTAGCAAAAGCGGTGCAAGAGCAATTCTTCAAGCACATAGCCTTGCATTCATCAAGGTTCATGCTCATGTCCACACTGCAATTTGATGTGTCCGGCAGCTTTACGCGGCTCACCGTCACGAACCCATCCGTTCCATTCTTGCAGTCCAGCTTGGTCTTCCTCACGCACCCATCGGACCCATCCCGAAGCTCCCAATTCGCCGGCGACTTCGGCGTGAACCCCTGCAGGCACTCGCAAATCGGCGAGTTGTTCGGGTCGCAGGCCCCGTAGGGCCCGCATGTCGACAGTGGGTCGCACTGGTCCTTGGGTGCAGACCAGAAGATGTTCCACACGCCATTTCCGGCGAGCCACACCGACCGTTGTACCACGCCGGACTCGTTAACCACCAGCCTTGATACAAGGGACGGGTTCACTATATCATACGAGTAGGTCACCTCCTCCTTGTTGTTCACGAAGCTGAAGGTGAAGCCTTGGTAGGTGGTGGTGCCCGGGATGCCGCTGAACTGTAGCCCATTCCACGGCCCGGTCCTCCACAGTTTCCGCGTCCCATCCCAGAGGAATACCTCGGGATCGCCATCTATATCCATGGCGCCGCAGTACTCCCCGGGGGATGGATCGCTGCTGCTCTTCCACGCCGTCAGGTTGCGGTTCAGGCCGCTTGTTAGGTCCACCCCGAGCTTCATGCCGGGCAGCAGCGTGTCCGTGGGGTGGTCGAAGCTTTGCCATGCGAAGCTATTGGAGTCGGTGCTGCTCCCTTCTTTCACTACGAAGTTCGCATCGTCCAAGAGTTGTGCAACGGGATTGCTTAAGCCCGTCGCGGCTGTGGACCAGACGACGGTGGAGTTCTCGGTGGAAATGATGAGGCTGCCGTTGGTGGCGATCGATAGGCTTCCGCCCGTCGATTCGGTGATGGGATTCTCGCGGTTGGCCACCCAAACTATCGTCTGGATGGGGATTTCGTAGTACCATATGCCGATGTACCGGTTCCTTGAGTTGGAAGGGCTGAAGAAGCCTAGCGCGAATCTCCCGCCGGAGGAAATTAGGGTTTCATTGTCAGCAAGAGGCTGGTTTGGATTTAGGGTGTCACCTGCAATGGAAAGGGAGAAGAAGAGGGTGAACAGTGATGGTAGAAGGAATGACCTGTTGTGGATTGTTTTCATGACTCCGAATGGGAAAGATGTCTCGAGGAGTACCAAATGTTAATATGGATTCCGCTGGTTTTAGATCTGCAGGATCAAGTTGACAAGTTGGACAATTATCCCGTCGGTCATGTTGGACTCCATCATTCTATAATCTTTCTTTATGATTAGTGGTGATATATGCTGGAAGTCATGACCATGACGGGATGGTTACAACGAACATAGCCTCATGATGTGTTTGGGAGGTTGAGCATCTATTAATACGATGGCCCACATAGACAGGACCTAGCAAGGTGTTGACGAAATCATTAGGGGGCAAAAAAACATATTGGTACTTCGCCCCTAAATTGAGTAATTAATTCTGCTATCGTTGGTTGATGTTGGTATAAATTTAGGGTCCCATCAGGTCTCACATTTCTCAGACGAAAACGTATCACAGCCGCCAGATTCAACTCTTACCAATTTGTGAACCACATGACGAGGAGGGTCCTTGTCACCTTTACAGAGAAGCATAGCTGCTTTTGTTCAATTATTTATTTGTGGAGTCGCAGTTGCTTTTCGGCGAAGAAAAGTGTTTCCTTCTTTTGCTCGAGGGACACAGCCGGGAGAAAATACTCTATTCGGTGGATCAGGCCCACCGTAAATCTAGAATGATTTATTAGGTGAATTCATTTCGGATCCACGATCGATGTAACCTATCCAATAATTTCTCCACACGGACTCTACCTGGGCCAGTTAGTGCACTGAACTGCCAGGGGTATGCCAGTCTTCCTATATCCACTTCGCCACATTGTTCTACTTCAAAAATTGGTCGCCAAAAAGTGAAGACTCACCAATTTTTTCTCAACTTATTGCAAATACGTACAAGACAAATAAAGCTGAAATGCTGCCAAACTAGTCCTCCAACAATGGGAGGAAAAAAATTCTCAGAAGAAAGGGGGCAAGAAAACGTATCGTTAGAACATTGTGTGTAACCATACAACAACCATCAGTTTCCTGTATAATAACAATCTTTTCTCAGGTTGACAAAATTTATGGTTCCTTGCTGTCCAATAAGATCATCTTTGGCCTCTGATAGAAATTGTGAGGGTTAAAATATTTATGTTATTTTTATCTTGCTTATTTGAGGATAAATTTGATTCAGAACTGCCTCATCTCACTGCAAAACAAGACTGCTTCGGTTCAGGCAATGTTGCACTATGTCTGCCCAATATAAGAACTAAAGATGACACCGTCGGTCCATCATCAGGTAATTTCTTGTACACATTAGAGGCCTAGTTTTATAGTTTTATGCCCATGACTTCAGTTACGCAAAAGGAGTAATCAATACATGGATCAACTCCAGCTCCCGCCTTGACTCCATATATTCCAGGCCTGGAGCAATTTTAAGTGCTTTCAGTAGAATGGAAGCGACGAATTCCATAAAACAATGGATGTGATGGATGATTTTGTACACACACCTCCAAGAAGGTAGAGGTGTAGATCGGAGACATAAACTCTCTTTCTCCTTTGCCCATTGATGATTTCAACTACTAAAATGCCGAAAGTACATCAGATTTCACCGAGAAGATACCATCCACAGCATACCATGAGAATGCACCTCTCCACTGCATACCCAGGTTAGATTAATTAGATACATTGAGAACTAGACATAAATATTAGATTTATATGTCGATATTTTTCTGAATGTTACTTACCAAGTCTCAACCACTCTTCTTGTTTTGATTCTGGTCTCATCTCCTCCAAAAATTCTTGCCACTGCCAAGAAAGTTGCTGCTGAGATTCGTTAGAGGTGGAGGGAGCAGGGTAATGTACGGTAGCAAGTGGGGAAGGAGCAGAAGCCATTGCAGCTTGTTACCTAATTTGCATGTTAAGCCCAACAATTATCAAGCTTTCAATTTGCAGGGCCCAATTGACTGAAAACGTGTTAAAAAAAAAAAGAAATTCTTTGTGCACCGCATGCAACGTAATAACAATGCACCGCCCCTTCTCATTAGATCATATAGCCATGCTTTCCAACGCCCCTTAAAAATGCCCTTCTCCCCTTATAACTTCTTGTTTTCAGGAAATAATATGCCTTCAGGATGTCATAACAGGTCACGGGATATCATAAACAGATGACGATATGTCATAATTTTTTCAGAACAGAGATTCATTTTTGCCATTCAAAATTTCAAATCAAAAAATGAAACTGTAGATATTTAATGGGCATTGAAAAGTGGGAGCTACGTGATCCAATGAGATGGCACGGTGCATTCTATATCAATTTTATTGTACCACATGGAGTGCATAAAGTATTACATTAAAAAAAACTATTAGTATTGGGCAGGGTCTTTGGGCCCTTAAAGCTTGTTCCAATGGAGCCCGGATTTTCCACCCATTTCAAGCTTTTTTTGTAACAAGAAATCATCGGCAGCAGCAACAACAGCATCCAGATTGGAAACTCCGAATCATAATCAACCCTACTATCATATGCGTAGTGGTTGGTAAACAAATTAGAAAAATACCTGAGATATATGTTATATTGACAACCGCATTAGAGAATTAGATAATCGCATGCTATCGTTTCCCTTTGCGAAGTACTTTTTCTTGATTCCATACCCACGATTGTCCTTATTCTTTTCTAGTTGGACGCACTCGAGTTTGACATAAGAGCTGCCACCGTGATCCTTTTGCCAAGGAAATGTTCAGTTCGGTAAAAGAAATCAGAAATTCAGGATTGACCACTACCAGTAGCCGCTAAAGATGACCAGGATTAATTAAAAAGATATATCAAGGAATGACGTACTTAATTCTAATGATTTTATTGTTTAGGTGGTGACTGAGCAATAATGCATTTAAACTTAAAAAGCGTTGATGATCCAAAGTCCATTGAAGGTATATTCTCAAATTAAACAAGCCCTTTTCCCTATGAGAAATTTTTTGTGCACCGTGCATGATATAGAACATGCGTATTATATGCGGTGATTGGCTCATGCACGAGAGCAGATAGAGGTATGAAAAAAAATATATTTTGCCTGTCCCATGCATAAGCCAATCACTATGCATGGTGTATAAACAAGCGCACCACGTATGGTACATAAAAAAAATTTTTCTCTAAAAAGAATTAAGTGAGCCTTAGATCTATTGGTTGGCACTTCTTCAATTGGTGCACACTAGAGAGAGATTCTAGGTTCAAACTCTAATGGTGATAGTCGTCATTTCCTTTTAGAGAAATATGTGGGGACGCCAACACTGGTTTTGGAACTCCAGACTCAGCTCTTCCATGTGAAGAAGTTGCAAGCTAGTTGCACTAAGGTTGATTTATTGTAGTTCTAAAAAATATATTTTTTGAATGAATGATGACAAAGACAAAACACTCAAAAAGCAATCGAATTTGCTAATCCTAGAGGGCTAGGGCACACACAATAGAGTTAATTGAAGTTCATTTATTAAGAGAAGGGACCCCATATAACTCATGATGTATTAATACATAATTTTTTTGTTGCGTGGACAATTAATGCAAGTGAACATCAAAATTTATTGGTCAAATTATGTTTCCGCGATCTTTTAATGTCATGGGAGACGAGCAAATTTATTAATTCTTGTTCAAATGTTTAACATGCCAAACAAGGATAAATGACGGTTCACCGTTGTGTTGAGCCACCAATTTGGAAGGCTAGAAAACTTTAGGATGCATTTGGTTACACTTTTTGATTTTTAAAAAATATTTTTTTATTTTTTTTTAATTTTTAATATTGAAAAAAAATAAAAAAATAAAAAATATATTTAGTAATTATATTGCTATAAAGTAAAAAGTAATATTTGAAAACGACAGGTGAAGAGCTTGACGAGTGAAAAAGATTCAGGAAGGGAGGGAGAAGGAGGTGGGGAGGTGTAGAGCTCGACAAGAAAAAAGAATTCGGACTTTTTATTTTTTGATTTAGTGTTTTAGATGTGCGGAAGCAAAAAAATATAAAAAAAATAAATTTTAGAAAGTAAAAAATTTTTGTTTTACATATAAAGTAATTATTTTAATTTTTTTGATTTTGATTTTTTATTTTTCATGATGTTATCAAATATTATTTTTTGATTTTTATTTTTTAAAAATTAAAAAATTTTAATGATTAACTAAACACACCCTTAGGAGATCAGGATCATTGCTAAAGAAAAGCTTGCCAAATAAATAAAAATGCTGAAGACTTTAGAAGCCATATAGGTGTGGAACACGAGCATATAAGTAGAAGTCTGCTACTTAATTGCGAAATTCGACTTTGACTCAGTTGATCACTCACATGCAGTCATCTAAATGGAGTTAGGTGCAATCTTGTTCAAGAAGTGATAGAAGAACTAAAAACAAGAGGTTTTGAGAAGAGAGTGGATATTCATTTTAAACAAATATAAATATAAATTTTTATATCCGATTAATATTCATAATTATCAAATAAAATAAATTTGGCTATTAGTATACCGATATCTAATCCATATCCGATTGGGTTTCAACATACACTTTTTCTCCATTTCTTAAAGCAATATTAGGTGCAAAATTTTATATTGCTATAAAAACTTTAAGCCATCTATTGTGCAACCACGGTGGTTTTGTTACACAAAGTAGCATTCACCTTCGTCATTATAGCACACTAGTATTTGCATAACTAATTTCTTTAAGAAAAAGTTATTTGTATATCCAATGTAAATAAGTTAAATCTTGAAATTTACAATTTGAACATTGTCGGATTGGATAACTCTAGAAGAATCCAACCTAAATTCTATACAGCATGGGGACCTCTCCATGCATGATTTGTGTCCTCAAAAGCGAAGCAAGAGGAGGAGAAAAGGATCATTGCGATATGAAGACCATGTACTAAAATACTCTACGAAACAACCTGTTATGATTGATGAAGAGACATCCTTGGAGGGGAAGCCATCCACTCTCTTGATGTTTATTGGTGTCGGTATCAGCAGAAGGAAGCGATGAATGCAAACATCCCAAGGTGTCAAACAAAGCGGACACAAGGATTTTGGTCCAAAAAATGCTGAAGCCATATATGTATAAAGGTGACAGATCATTTTGATCACTGCACAGTTTCATTGACGTCGCTAAACTTTTTAGTATAAATATGTTCCTTGACCGAAAGAGAAACTAATTCTACTTCATGAATCTATTTACATGAAGCTGATTGGCTACATACAATGCGAAAAAGCAATTGATGATTTGAAACTTAAGCTAGGTGTTATGATGATTTCTTAAATCTATAAAGAGCTTTCAAAGTAGTACCTTTTGGTTGTGCTGCTAGTGGCTAGGCTAGACCGAGCAAATTAAAAATTTTAAGTAGATCAAGCTGGAAGCTAACTCATGATTGATATAAAATCTGACCCATAGGTTGGCGTATTAGCAATCCAATTTTATGGATTTTAAGACCTTCATCGCCGATTCCTATGAATTGGCCACATATAATAACATAGAAGAAGCTCTTTCCTTTTATCTTTTTATCCTTTTTCTCCAACAAAAGCTCTTTATATGATTTTTGTCCACTCCAGCGCATTGCCTCTAAGCATTCGAGAAAGTACCTCTAAATTATGGGAATATTTGATTGAAATCTTTTATATGATGCATCAGCTTTCAGAAAGAAATTTTATGTGCAATTGCATTATGTAAAATTTGGATATTTTACTCGATCTTTTTTTTTATTGATTAAGTTAAGCTTCGGGTATTGTTTAAGCCCTCTACCTCCCATTCCATTTAAAAGGAGGGAGTGAAAAAAAAATTCTTAGAATAAAAAAATTTTTAAAATAAAAAAATAAATAAAATTTTTTTTTATGTAACTATACTGCAACGAAAAGAAAGAGTATCCAGAACAGATTGATTCTTGAAGGCACATAGGATGAAATGAAAGTTTGTATGAAAGCACAAGCAGAGGTCATTAATGATGAATAGATTTGTATATTGAGAAAAAAAAGATAAATTTTAAAAAATATTTAGATAATTTAAATAAATATTATATAATCATTTTTTTTTATAAATATTTTAATATATGCACAGTATCATGTGATTTTTTTTTTGTGCCGCAGAGAATCTTGTCCTCTTGAAAAAACCTTCAAACAGTGGGCAGTGAAATGTGCGTTGACTTGACAACATAACCAATATCTGTTCTATTTTCAGTAAAATTTTAATATCTATTCTAACTAAAATAGATATGGAATCCAAAATCTAAATATATCCGACAGTAGCATACACCCTATTTGTCAGAATTCAGAAGTGCACATCCGATGTTCCACATGGTGGTGGGCCCCCTGTTACTGTTCTACATGAACCTACCACGGTCGAAGTATTCCTGTTGACCCACCAACCTCCATTGCTCGCATGGTCATAAATTCAGAACCACATTTCATGGACATCATCTTCTTATTTTTAGTTGAGCAATTCCATGCATCACTTTCGGAACCACATGTCATGGACGCTATCATCATAGACATTATGTCTTTTGGGTGCATTAACTGCTCACTTTGTTCTTCTTGAGCTGTTCCACGGTTGGCACGTCCTCACATGTCGGACATCATGCCCGGACCACCGAACTTTGTACCATGTAAACAAATAAATAAATATTATACATAATTTGATTTTTCTTTGATAAAAAATTAAAAAAAAAAAGCTCTAAACTAGTGGTCATCCACGTCGGAGGGAAGGATTGGTATTTTATACGATGATTGCATCATGAAACACTCCAGTTACACAACTTTGACCGATTCCTACATGCCATGTAGAAAGCTGGTTACTAGGGCTGGTCCCAGAATGTTACTCAAATAAATAGATGCCTACTGGTAGATCAAGCTTTAACCATTTCTCTAGTTATGGTCTCTAACTACTACAACATTACTAATGTTGTCACATAGCCCATACTAAAATTAGCTTTTAAGCTCGGGGTTGGGAAGTTCAAACTCAGACTACCATTCTTACCTGCTTTTGCCTACCGGTCCAACCTGCTTTTGCTGCAAAAATTTGCTTTATTAACAGTACTGAGACAAGTTTGCTCATCCAAACTCAAGTTAATCTAATTAATCTAGGCTCATTAGGCCTATCAATCCTGAATTGAACTCATTAATCTAAAGTGATGCAATATGTTTCCAGCTAACCTAATCCACCTGCAGCAAGAGCATAGGAGAAACTATAATCAAATGGACAGTTAGTTTTGACATATTAGGGACAATATTTTTAAAATCAGACTGAACCTGCCGGTTTGATCAGTTTTAATTAGGATTTGATTGTCTATTTGGTCTGTTTCATAGGATACTTCAAGAGTGATTACAACTCGTCAAATCCGAAGGAATCAAATGAACCGATCAGAACAGTTAGTTTGATTCGACTTGACCTTATTTTTTTGTTTAACTCAAAATTCTATAAAGAATGGGTCGGACCACCTCCACCGTGTCCTCAACCTATCATCTTATTCCCATCTTTTTCCAAGCAACCAAAGGAGATCATGTCCCAATTAGGCCAGCCTCCTCATCTAGGCCACATATCATGCCTTCCACACCCATCTTACCATGCCTTACCCCATTGCCCACCTTGACTGCTTATACCCTGCCCCATGGCATGGTAAAAATGTGAAAGAGAAAGAATCAACCTAGAAATTGTATAGCTTGCGGTCAGATTTTAAATATATTGATTAGAGACCAATCTCATCTCATCAAGTACATTGCAATCTCAAGATTTATAATAATGCCTGTTATATTTTTATGGTTATGACAACAACCAGAAGGCCTCCACCTGTATTTTATATGCATGAAGTAAATTTATTTTTATAATGTTAGTTATTCATCTACCAAAATATTAGTTTTTTAAATTATTTTATAAAATAAAAAATTTCTGATGCTGTGATCAGCATCAAAACCTTGATTTCTGTTTAGTCTTTTTTTTTTTTTTTTTTAATTTTGTGTATTAAAATTTATATTTTTTTCAATAAAAAAATTATGAGGTTCATATATTATAGAATAATATTTATTTAAGATCAGCGTGATTCATTGCAACGGTGATATCACATCACCGTTGTAACAAATCAATGAAAGATCAATGAAATATAAAAAATAGTATGAAGTATTATCTATAAAAATTGATAAAATATATGATAATTAATAAAATATAAAAATTTTTATTAATTTATTATAAATTTGACATGAATCACTGTTGCAAAGAAATTTTTTTCAACCCTTTGGGGCGTAGAGAAAGGTTTAGTGTAGGACGTGGTCCGGCAATAATTTCTCGTTTGGTGTATGCAGTGTCACCCCTCGTCATGCTTCGCTGGCTAACACGCGCGCCTGCGTGACAGAACCGTAAATACCACCAATATTAAGGCTTTCTATAATTAACCCTGCCAGGGGTTTCTGGACTCGCAAATGTCCACGTGGAGAAATTATACCCAACACTGCAAAAATCGATAGCTTGGAAGAGCACGCCATCGCCGTTAAACTCGTAGACCCCAATCCGAAACCCGTGGAGACTCGAGTGTGTTTCCCGGGTTTGATTTCCAGATTTCAGACTCCATCATCCTACGGATGTAGAAGAACCCTATTGATCCCGATTCGAGATTATCAACGGGTCAGATTAGCTGCCTGCCCTGCTCGCGTTGACGGAAAAAAAGGAATTATGAGGTTTTATTAGAATTATCAGATCTACGCAAAATAGCCCACTTCACGGGAGATGTACGCTCTGCTGCGCACGTTTAGGGTATAGTTATTATAATCGGGGAAGGTATATATAGCACTCTATAAATAAATGGCAGTTTAACACTTCAACTTTCCAAGTTCGATGCAAGCGAAAACCTCCGCGGTTCACTTACCGCCCTCTTGCCCCTCGGGGTCTCTAAAATGAACCCGGACCGTCAGACTTGCGACAATGTATCCAGCTCCACATATCCTCTAATCTACTTCGCGATCTAATTTCATAATCCTATCAAAGCACGAATCTTGAATCAGGATTAGGAGTTGGTATTTTTTTAAAAAATTTCTCGGCGTTGATGGGAGATCATGGGGATGACGTCAAGGCCACGGTGGAGCAGCCAGCTACTTATTGAAATTAAAAGTAGACTAATTCTTGTATTTAGGAAAAAAAAAACGTAGACTAATCATAGATTAAGATTACCCATAAGATAGGGTTTAGGGCTTATATAACACTTAAATAATACGGACGTCGGCCGAGTCGAGCCGGGTTCCCTCTATAAATACTCGACCCTGTCTCTCTTTCTTTCCAAAACCAAGAAAAAAATAAATTGGAAGAAGAAGGTTCTTTTCTACCTCTCCTCTCGGAAGCCGAACAGTAGAGCTCCAAAATCTCCATTAATGGCGACCAAGGTTTATATAGTGTAGGTCTTTCGAGAACCCCTACTTCATTCTCTTTGTCCCTCTTTATCTGTCTATGTGTCAATTTCTTTCTTCTGCGGTTCGATTCCTTTGTTATGCGTTTCTTGATTTCTAATAATTTCTTGCCCGAGGTTTTCTGGCGATTTATGGAGAATTAGTTTAGATTGGAAGTATCTTGGAAACTCGAGTTAATCAATCTCTGGTGTAGGTTTTTTTCCCTTTTTCTGATGAAATCTTCATATTTATAGATTTGGAGGGAAAATGGATTTTTACCTCTTTTTTCTCGTATTGGAACACCGATGAACTCGTCGAGTTCTTTTTTGTCCATCGATTCATTCATTTCTTGATTGATCGTTAGCTGTAGTTCTCAAATTATTATTGTTATTATTATTCTGAGATGATTTTGTAGTGATTTGCAATTTGGGAGTGAATCAATTGATGCTATTTTTGTTCTCTTTCTTTTAAATTTCCTGTGAGATTCTTATTCTTGAATATTTCTGAGTCTTGGACAGAAAGTTATATCATCTGCGGGTATGTAGGTTTAATTTTCTGAGTTAAGGTCTGCTTTACGTTCTTGACTCCAAATTATCTGGAAAATTTATAAAATTTGATTATTATAAAATGTTTCAATTTTATTTTTCTGAATGATTTCTTGACATGAATTCTACCTCCATCTACTGAGGAAACCAGCTGTGCTAACTAACCAATAAAGAAAAAGAAGATAAAGAAAGAGTCGAATCTTTAGTTTTCCCTTTATGGGATTTAGTTGTTTGCCTGTGTGTGATTTGTTGGAGCTCAAGGTCGCCATCAGCATGGTAGGTTTGTGTGTATGATTAGTGGAGTTTCTGGATGATTTTTGACTTATTTCTTTGTATCCCTATCAGAGTTGTCCTGGTTATAGGGGTAGTTATTATTCATGTTCATGTTGTGTCTGTTGTTATTGTGATGACGTTGATTGCTTACCAGAAGTTTTCTATTCTATCTACATTAGTCACAGTTCTGCTTGTCATAACAAGTATTTTAACAAGCATAAGAAGCTTTTTTTTAATATAATTCTATTCTTCAGTGTTGTATATTAAATTTTGCTTCACATATAACTAACCTTTGCAAAGTTTGGATGTTGTTAAAAAGAGCTCTGTTACATCAACTGATATTGGTTTCTTTGCATTCTTTGCAAGTGAAACCATTTGAACTATCAATTGCCAGCTTCTGGAAGGCCCAATAAAGAATAAGACCTGCAGATGCTCCAGACTTAATTATTCTTCACATTGTACGAATCAGAAAATGACGTAGTGTGAGGGATATATATATTTATGTTTCTTGCTTAGTGTTAACATGAAGAATTTCATCTTTCTCCATCTCCCATGGATTTAATAATATTCATATTTGTCTTTGAATACCATATCATTGAAGCAATTTCCGTGCAAAGTATTTCAGTAAGTGTACTTATAATTTAGGATTAATCATTTCTGAATGACAGGAAAAAACTCTTGAGTTTACCTTCAATTTCAAATTAAGTCTGAGAGTGAGCCACAATGATTTGCTGTCTCTTTCATCCACCCTTTTAGTGTCCCTGTACCTTTCTTTATGTATGCATACTAGTTCAGCATTGAACCCAGAATACTATATAATGCTGAACTACTCAAGATGCTAGCCCACAACGAACCAGTTAATTTGACTTCTGATTTATTTTTTCACTTGTTATTGGGAGGTAACGTTTTTTCTTTCTCATTTCATTCAGTGACATGATTGCCTTATGCCGTGGAACTGTAGTGCCTTACTAATTACATCAACACCAAGTGACTCCTTCCTTTTGTGTATTTGTGATTTGTTAGATACTGCTATCACTCATTATATTTTGTGTTGTTATGTTCTGAGCATGCTGCAACTGCCCATTTTCCGTTCTCTCTTTCTATAGTTAAGCCTTCACTTTGGATATTAATGGAAAGGAAGGTGAAGGACACACTGCGGTGCCACAGAATAAATTATGCCAGTTTGTGTGCAAATTGTGTTTTTAAATTTGTATTTTATAGATTAAAGATATGAAATGAAGCGGCCATATTCTATTTCTTGCTACATACTTATCATAATGCTTTTGGAAACAATTTCTTATTCAAATACGGGTGCCATCTTTTAATGTGTGTACAGATACTACTCCATGTATGGACATGTTGAGAAGTTGGCAGAGGAGATCAAGAAAGGTGCCTCATCTGTTGAAGGAGTGGAAGCTAAGCTATGGCAGGTTTCTGCTGTTCAGTCCATCCTAATATACTTTCAGTGTTTATACATTTAAAATATCTGCACTTATCATGGCTTTACCAGCTCTTTTTGACCAATATTTTTTTCATTGTCAAATCATGCTTTGAAAAATCAAAGAGATTTTTCAGTCAGATACAAAAATGGATTTGGATGTCTAATTATGTGGAGTTAGGTATTAAGCAGCATATCTATATTTATTGGGTTGTTGGGTTGATCTTGGCTATTACGAAACATACATGTGAGTTCTGGAACTATGTTGCCTTCAACATGTCCGTAGATGAAACCTAATACCCTTAGTCTGGTAACATGCACAGGAATTATGTTTGAGCTTATTTCTAAATGATTGTGGACTCCCAAGTAAAACCTTTTTCTGTAGTTATGGTAGATGATGCAAAACCTATTAGCACAATGGAGATGGGCTTGCCGTGTCCACTAAAAGTTGATTTTGTACATTGATAATATTCTTTGTTTAGCTACATAATTACAAGTGTTTTTTTGTTCTCATCTCCTCCTAGAAGAAAAGCAGTACATCTTGCAATCCCAATTTTCCTTTCAGTCTTCCACGCTCATGCTATTTTGTATCTGTTTTTCTGCTGTCATGGTATCAGTTGGCATGTCATTCTGTAAACATGGGTCTTAAAAACAGTTCATTCAGAGATTATTCATATGTTTTCAGTGTTTGGTTTTTCTTAGTCAATGGCTCTCAAAATCTTGCAGAAATTTGTAATATTTATCCTTTGATACTTTATTTTACTTGAAGTGCTAACTGGCAGCTAGAAGTATTTTTGGGTAAATGAGATGGAGTATCCTTTGGGTGAAAAGGCGATTGCACAGTCTGCATGTTACCATTTTCAGACATTCCCAGTAAAGCATAGTGATGCATTTATTTTTCCTGTAACGACTTGATCTTAACTTGTCTAACTTTGACTGAACAGGTGCCTGAAACACTTCCCGAAGAGGTTCTTGCAAAGATGAGTGCACCACCTAAGAGTGATGTACCAATCATCACACCACATGAACTTGCTGAGGCTGATGGATTAATATTTGGGTTCCCAACGAGATTTGGTATGATGGCAGCACAGTTCAAAGCATTTCTTGATGCAACTGGAGGTCTCTGGCGAATGCAGCAGCTTGCAGGGAAGCCTGCAGGAATCTTCTTCAGCACTGGATCTCAAGGTGGTGGCCAAGAGACTACCGCGTAAGCTTTATGGTGCTCTATTATTATGAACAATCTGGACTTTTTGAATTGCTTATTTACACTATTGTAGCATGGCCTGAAATTCTCAAGAGTTTGTTATTCGGCATTAGACATTTTCTGGACTTTAACAAGACTATGGTTCTGCAAAAATGAACTCTATTGCCTTGACAACCCTTATCTCCAACGTCGTCCTTTTGAAGCCTTATGTTTCACTGACTCTGCAATCTATGTGAAATATATATGATTCCTCAATATGCATAAAACTCCAGCTTAAAGAAAGATAGCCTTACCATGTATTGTTGCTACCATGAATATTGCCTCAAAATTTCATGAGATCAATCCAACTTTAAAGTTTCAATGATTCTTGTTGGACCATTTATTGCTATCCAATTTTGTAGGCTTATTGGACTTTTCCAGTTCCACCATTTCCATCCTATATCTTTATTGTTGTTATCGCAAGTCATCACCATACAGAAATCTAACCTAAACCTAGTCTAAGATTCTTGAAAAAATAAAAATTTGAAAAACCGAGTCCTCACTTTTACATCTGTAGCTTTTACAGGTCTCCTTGATGGTTTCTATATTTCTGACTCACTATTCACATGGAATTTCATAGGCCTTAAATTGGATAATAATTTGAAGTAAAACCAGTGCTGTTGTCATGACATAATATTACTTCCTGTAGATTATGCTACATTATTTTAAAAAATAATGAACTTCGTATGAAGAGTATAAGATGGAAAAAAGATTTTTATTTTTAATCAACTCTTTTCACCTTTTCAGTTTAACAGCCATAACTCAGCTGGTCCACCATGGAATGATCTTCGTGCCCATTGGATACACTTTTGGGGCTGGTATGTTTGACATGGAGAACGTGAAGGGAGGCAGCCCCTATGGGGCTGGCACATTTGCTGGGGATGGTTCAAGATGCCCAACCAAGCTTGAACTGGAGCAAGCTTTCCATCAGGGAAAATACTTTGCCATAATTGCAAAGAAGCTCAAGGGATCTGCCTGATCTGCTTGTATACCTCCACACAGTCATTTGCCATTTTATATACCTCAGTTCAATCTTTCTTTTGTCATTTTCCATTGGGTCAAAATAACTGTGGGCT
Organism: Elaeis guineensis; assembly: GCF_000442705.2. Taxonomy (NCBI): domain Eukaryota; kingdom Viridiplantae; phylum Streptophyta; class Magnoliopsida; order Arecales; family Arecaceae; genus Elaeis; species Elaeis guineensis. The sequence goes on along the minus strand of NC_025994.2, from coordinate 98,821,608 downwards.
TTGTTTAATTTTTTTAGCCAGTGGCTTTGATATATATCTTCTGTCGGTACAGACTTTTGCATAAATTTGGCTGTTTCGTTTGTGGTAATATAATGTAATTAGTTGTTCTTTTGTGACATTCAGCAAAGTGTTTCTATTTATTTTTGTTTTGTTAGGATAAGTTGTCTATTTGTCCATTGCCTCTGTTCATGTGTTTTTCGAAGCAGCATTTTGAATGGTTAATCATTTTTTGTTAGTTGGCGGGACATCTTCGCATCTTAAGGGTAAAATTGTATTTCTCACTACTTTTTGTGAGTGCTGCATTCTTAAAGAGGTGTTTGGTAGCATGTAATCCTGACAAGATTTCATATAAGTAATTTTATGATAGGTAATCAGATTATACTGTTTGTTATGCCATTTTTACAGATAATATTGCATTACATATAATGCAAATTGCTTAAGAAGAGGTGGCTATGTGATTACATGTAATCTTACAATTCTACAATCTTGCAACAAGATAATTTTAGGATCAAAATATTCTCATCAAAATAAATTAAAATTTATATTAAATAAATTATAGATAGTCTTAATTAGTGAAAATAAAAAAAAATATATAATGGGTGATTCTGGCTGATGATGTCATCGAAAATAGTTGGTTCGAAATTGTCTCTTTAGAAAATAGACAATAATCAATAAAGATAAAGATATTTTGAAAAAATTAATTTATATTTCATATAATATAAATTACATATCAAATACTGCAATATAGAATTTTCTGTTATTTTACAGTAATATTACTACATATATCAAACACTATAACATAGAATTCCTTATTATTTTATCAGATAATCATATTTTCTCTATAATCACATTACCATAGCAACATTATTTATGTAATACATCAAATGTCTCATAAAATTCAAGTTTTAAATTTTTATTTGAAGATTTTAATTTTATAATTTAATATTAAAAAAATTATAAAAAAATATTAAGGGTTTTTTTTTGGACGGAGAAAGTTGGGTTCCTATTCGCCGTGGACTTTAATTTTTGTCCTGCTTTTGCCATAACTCTGGTATCCAGAGAGAACATAAAAAGAAGTTGAAGTTGACCGACTGACTTAAAAACTGTTGCTTCTTTGGGTTATAACCCTCCTCTGCCAAGTGAAAAAGTCAGAAGGTTCTGTCACATTCAGTATTATTCTTGAATTTCCGCTGTAACGTAGGTGACGTGCAATATGCATTATTACCCAATAATTTATGTCCCAACAACCTCGGCTTTCCTAGTCTGAGATTAGACCTTCGCAAGCCAACTAAATCATAATTTTGAATTAGATTTTCGGTTATAATTTTCAGGAGAATTCATACATTCCTTTTTCTTTTTTTTTTTTCATTTTCTCAAATAATGATGGTTTTTTAACAGCTCATCTTTGTGAGGTTTGAGTCCCTCGATCAAAAAGTTTTATCTGCTTTCACTTGGCAAGTCAATTAAGGGAAGAACGGTTGATAAAATTTTGTTTTTCTCAAAACTTAAAATCTTGTGAATGGTAAAGATTATTCTCAGGTATGGTTTTCATTATTGGACTAGATAATGAAAATGTACTTGATGCGCTTGCAAACTTGCTAGGTCCACCTTTGGAACAATCGTGTTTGTTGAGAGCACAGCAATCAATAATGGTACTATAACTGTCATGCTCCGAACCCAACATTCGGATCGGATACGTGATAGCCGCACACTCCTTAGAGCAAGTCCTAAAGAATATGCAAGGCCAAATTAAATCACTACAACCTTAACATCCATAACAATTAATTTCAACAATAATTCGTAAAATCTTGCATAATTACAATTTAAATTTCTTCAATTCTCTTATCAGATACTATGACACTCTATTTATCCTTCTGCTCACCCGTAAATCCAAGCCATAGCCAATCTAAGTCATCCTGTAACTCTGAGAAGAAAAAGAAAGATGAAAGGGTGTGAGCTTTACAGCCCAGTAAGAATTCCCATATCACACTGATATAGTAATATAGTCTGAAAATAAGGATAAGCAATAAAATATAAAATCTCATGTTCAATGTCCAAAATAATGCAAACATTCATAAATTTTCTGTCTTGTCAAAATAGATGCATCATCATATGTTAACAGGTAAAACACTTTTGTTCAACAATTATTTCATGTCTTATCTTTCATTTCTCCTTTCATAATCACATGATTTTTAACCTTTTCTTTCTGGTTCTGGACTATCCAATTCTATACCTCAGTCATCATCCGGATCGAATCCATTTAAAAAGTCTTTCAAGACTGTCCCAGGATGAGCTCCTGGCCGGCTGTCCCACGTACCAAAGCCCGTGAGAGACTGTCCTAGGTATAAGCTCTTGGCGGGCTGTCCCAGGCATGAGCTCCTGGCCGGCTGATCCACCTGTAAGCCAGTGGGGGCTGTCCCAGGCATAAGCTCCTGGCGGACTGTTCCACATGACAAGACTAGTCCAAACCATATATCTCTTTCTTTTCATTTAATCATTATGCGTTGATTTCATCAAATCAATTCTGACTTGCATTATGATCAATTCAGATATGTCATATCCATATAATCATGCCATCAATCTCTGATACATATATATTGACATAACATACTCATGCTCAAAATCAAATAACAGTATCTCAGGTATAATAAATTCATCGATCTCAAATCCAACGATGCAAAAACCAACGATGCAAGACCAATAGTAAAATAGCATATATATAATAGTGATCATGTACAGGGATTCTTACCTTTACCGGTGACTGATCCAAACACAGAAATCAATGTTCTTCTTTGATTTATGAATTTTTTTAACAAAATATTCCACTCGATATTATTTGCAGATGATCATCTCTTCGTAACCTTGATCAATATAAAGATCACATATGGAGAAAATTATCGATAATCGACCTGATAACACAAATCTAGGATCTCTCTTAGGATTAACCAAAATTAGGATTTACCTAAGTATCTGGATCCTCCACTGATCCATAAGACTTCTAGAGAGAGAAAATCCATGAAGAGAGAGAAAATTCTAGAGAGAGAAAGTAGAGAGAGAAAGTGGAGAGAGAAATCTTCGTATCCTTCCGATGAGGCACTCATGATCGAGATCATCAGAGGTCCTATCAGAGTGACTCAATATGAATCAAGTATTACAAATTTCGAATAGGATCAAACTGGGATCAGATCTACCACACGAATTTCGGAGCAATCTCAAATCATCTTATTTTCATCTTCAAATTTATTCTAGGGTTCATGATGCAATCAGAGAAGAAGAAAAGATCCTAGAGAGATAAATCCGTAAAGAGAGAGAAAAGTTTAGAGAGAGAAAATGTAGAGAGAGAAGGTAGAGAGAGGAGAGAGAGAAAATTTTTCTCTCTTCTTCTTCTTTTTATTTTATTTTATTTTATTTTTATTTTTATTTTTTTTCTTTTTCTTTTTTCTTTTTCTTTTCTTTTTCTTTTTTCTTTTTTTTTTCTTTTCTTTTTCTTTTTTCTTTTTCTTTTCTTTTCTTTTCTTCTTCTTCTTCTTCCTTCTTCATTTCTTCCCGCGGCCTCCCTTGGCTGAAACAGGGGAGGACCGTGAGGTCCCCCCCCCCTCGGTGGCTCAGGCTCCGACGGGGTGGCGGCCTGGCCGGAGATCCAACAACGGCCGGCGATGGGGTTCGGCCGACGACTCTTTTTTTTTTTTTTTGAAAAATAGGGGATCCGTCCCCTTTCTTCATGAACTCCGACCATTGGCCGGTCGCCGGCGGCCAAGGCTTTCAGAGAAGGAAGAGAGATATATGGGAGTCCGGTCTCGGGGATGGGACGCCGCAACCGGCGGCGCCGGTGGCCGGAAAAGAGAGGAAAAGGTCCGACCGAAACAGAGCAAAACATGATTCACTATTTTCAAGGATTTTCCGACGATCCTGACGGCCGGCGAGGAGTTTAAAAACATGGGAAGAAAGAGAAGAGGGAGAGGAAGAGGAAGAAAGATTGAACCCTTACCTGAACTTCGGGGGCTTCTTTGACCTTCAATTTTCGGTGAACACGAGAAGAGGCTACCGCGGCTTCTTCGGAGAAAAGGAGAGAAATCGGGCTCTAAGATCACCGGTGGAGGGTCTTGAGAGAGGGAGAGGCTTATTTATAGGGGATCCTAGAGTTCTAAAAGGCCTAGAGTTCTTCTCCGATCGGGATTCATCGGAGAAGAAGACTCCTTTCGGGAGTCCTCCTTCCATCCTTTTTTTTTTTTATATCTGGGTTATTACATTCTCCCTTCCTTAAAATAATTTCGTCCTCGAAATTAAGTTATGTTGTTCTAGATACCTATTTCAAAGTATACATTCTTCATGTCATTCTCAAGCTTACAATAATATCTTATATATTATTTATTTCTCATGATCTTGTTATAACAAAAATTATTTGAAATTTCAAACTCATCCCTTCTTATTGATTTCTCAACTTTTTGAAGAACTGTACATTTTAGACTTGTATTAATATACCATCGTTATTTGTCTAATACATTTCACTCGAAATTCATAATTATCTCAGACTACCCTTGATAGAAAAATAAAGAAAGGTCGAATATTAGACACTCTTCACGATTATCGATTTTTTTCTTCTCTTGACCTTCCAATAAATTTTATATGTAGACTCTCATCTTAAGAAAACCTCAATCTTCTATATCAGTCCAAGTAACAATATTAAATTTTAAAAAAATATAAGACCTATGTCAGGACATTCTAAGTTTGAACTGATAACAGAACTATCAAGCTGTTAATAAACTTGAGATATCTAGGATTTCTTGGCATTATCTACAATGAAGCAACCTACTAACAAAAATTATCCGACTATGATCAGATTAAAAATCATTCTTTATTTACAACTAATATATTCCATAATATCTTCAGAATCAAAGAATTAATATTTTTAATCAATTCAGACCATTACGCTTTTGCTGCGCACTCTGATCTCAACTTACCAAATTATATAATTATATCAAAGATAAAAATATCCTTTTTTGTTAGATCGATCCAGAATAGATCCAACATTCAAATTTTATATAAGACTTAGGACAAAATTTTAAGTTTCTTCATCTTTACTACCTTTGGGCATAGCATATAAAAATTAAATCTTGATCTACTTCCTATATTTGAAATCATTGTATAAGTTTCATCACTTTTCAAGAATCCAACATGTCTAGAATTAATTGGAGTTAATCTTAGATTTACCTTACAATCATTTAGATAATTTCTAAATCAATCTTTCTTTTTAAGAGAATTAATTCTAACTTGACAACTAAAAGAACTTAAGCCAACATCCTTAAGTAGAATCAACTTGATTATTTCTTATAGAGCTCTCTTCATCATAACCCTTAATATTAATCGATAAATCCATACAAAATCTTGTCCTTTGTATAAGTCATTCAAAATTTAACACTAACAAGATGTCTTAATTTAATTTAAAAATCCGAACTTTGACTTGAATGATTAATACACTTCACCATCTTCAATAATCAAAAAAAAATCTAATCCAAAGATAGTAATATGAATTATTAAAAAGATTTCATCATAATCTGTATATCATTCTCTGACACAATAAATTTTCTTCTTTAATTTAACAATAATATCAAAATACTTTTGAACCACTTAGAAGAGTAAGCTTTTGACTTGAAATTCAATGCAACTTGAAAGATCAAGGAATCATATTCAGAATATGATATTTTGAGTAACCAAAAAATTTCACCAAGATGTGTATCTCATATTCTCATAATAAAATTCAAGTATATTTTTTATTTAAAATTGAGTTTCATATATGATCCTCTTGTAGGTTCAATACTCAAAAATATTTTTTTCTCATATGATGAAATTTCTTCTTAGACCATACCCTAATTAACTTTCTTCGATAAGTCCAAAATTCATAATGCTCAGTCAATTATCATCGAAATTAGAAAAAGTATTATGATCTTCGATCATATAAGTTTTACATTCCAAAATCATCTAGTATACTCAACATAACTTATCAATACCTCCCACTTCATTCCAAGGTCAACTCTTTTCATACTTAGGTCAACCTTACTAATTGAAATCTCAGATATAACTCGTCAATTCTATTATAAATATCATATACCACTTATACATAAAGTTTCATCTTAATATCTATTGATTCGAAATCTAATTACTGAATCATTTATTTTATGTCTGTCATATTCCTTATGATCATAACCTAAGTTTAAATATCACTAAAATCATAATTTCAAATAATTATAATCTTAAGCTTAAATATCACTTAAATCATATTCCCTAATGATCATAACCTAAATTGTAATATCATTCTATCATACCTTTAATAATCATAATCTTAAACTCTGATTTTATCAATCATACTCTATTGATTATAATCTCAAGTTTTGATATCACTTATATGACAATCCCTAGTGACCTTAAACTTGGGCTCTAGTACTGTTCTGTCATATCCTAATCACTGGTATCATTTGCTCCAAATAAACGTAACCTAAGCTCTAAGCTCGGATGCTACTCCGTCACATCCTACTGATCTTTACATAAAGTTTTAATATCACTTCATAATCTTAGTGATCTTAAACCTAAGCTCTGATATTATTCTTTCATATTCCAATCACTTATATCATAATCCCTAATGATCCTAACCTATGCTCTGATACCATTCTGTCACGCCCCGAACCCAACACCCGGGTCGGATACGTGATGGTCGCACACTCCTTAGAGCAAGCCCTAAAGAATATGCAAGGCCAAATTAAATCACTACAACCTTAACATCCATAACAATTAATTTCAACAATAATTCGTAAAATCTTGCATAATTACAATTTAAATTTCTTCAATTCTCTTATCAGATACTATGACACTCTATTTATCCTTCTGCTCACCCGTAAATCCAAGCCATAGCCAATCTAAGTCATCCTGTAACTCTGAGAAGAAAAAGAAAGATGAAGGGGTGTGAGCTTTACAGTCCAGTAAGAATTTCCATATCACACTGATATAGTAATATAGTCTGAAAATAAGGATAAGCAATAAATATAAAATCTCATGTTCAATGTCCAAAATAATGCAAACATTCATAAATTTTCTGTCTTGTCAAAATAGATGCATCATCATATGTTAACAGGTAAAACACTTTTGTTCAACAATTATTTCATGTCATATCTTTCATTTCTCCTTTCATAATCACATGATTTTTAACCTTTTCTTTCTGGTTCTGGACTATCCAATTCTATACCTCAGTCATCATCCGGATCGAATCCATTTAAAAAGTCTTTCAAGACTGTCCCAGGATGAGCTCATGGCCGGCTGTCCCACGTACCAAAGCCGTGAGAGGCTGTCCCAGGCATAAGCTCCTGGCGGACTGTCCCAGGCATGAGCTCCTGGCCAGCTGATCCACCTGTAAGCCAGTGGGGCTGTCTCAGGCATAAGCTCCTGGCGGGCTGTTCCACGTGACAAGACTAGTCCAAACCATATATCTCTTTCTTTTTATTTAATCATTATGCATTGATTTCATTAAATCAATTCTGACTTGCATTATGATCAATTCAGATATGTCATATCCATATAATCATGCCATCAATCTCTGATACATATATATTGACATAACATACTCATGCTCAAAATCAAATAACAGTATCTCAGGTATAATAAATTCATCGATCTCAAATCCGACGATGCAAAAACCAACGATGCAAGACCAATAGTAAAATAGCATATATATAATAGTGATCATGTACAGGGATTCTTATTTTTACCGGTGACTGATCCAAACACAGAAATTAATGTTCTTCTTTGATTTATGAATTTCTTTAACAAAATATTCCACTCGATATTATTTGCAGATGATCATCTCTTCGTAACCCTGATCAATATAAAAATCACATATGGAGAAAATTACCGATAATCGATCTGATAACATAAATCTAGGATCTCTCTTAGGATTAACCAAAATTAGGATTTACCTAAGTATCTAGATCCTCCACTGATCCATAAGACTTCTAGAGAGAAAATCCATGAAGAGAGAGAAAATTCTAGAGAGAGAAAGTAGAGAGAGAAAGTGGAGAGAGAAATCTTCGTATCCTTTCGATGAGGCACTCATGATCGAGATCATCAGAGGTCCTATCAGAGTGACTCAATATGAATCAAGTGTTACAAATTTCGAATAGGATCAAACTGGGATCAGATCTACCGCACGAATTTCGGAGCAATCTCAAATCATCTTATTTTCATCTTCAAATTTATTCTAGGTTCATGATGCAATCAGAGAAGAAGAAAAGATCCTAGAGAGACAAAATCCGTAAAGAGAGAGAAAAGTCTAGAGAGAGAATCTAGAGAGAGAAAATGTAGAGAGAGAAGGTAGAGAGAGGAGAGAGAGAAAATTTTTCTCTCTTCTTCTTCTTCTTATTTTATTTTATTTTTATTTTTATTTTTCTTTTTTCTTTTTCCTTTTCTTTTCTTTTTCTTTTTCCTTTTTTTTTCTTTTCTTTTCTTTTTTCCTTTTTCTTTTCTTTTCTTTTCTTCTTCTTCTTCTTCCTTCTTCTTTTCTTCCCGCGGCCTCCCTTAGCTGAAACAGGGGAGGACCGTGAGGTCCCCCCCCTCGGTGGCTCGGGCTCCGGCGAGGTGGCGGTCTGGTCGGAGATCCAACAACGGCCGCGATGGGGTTCGACCGCGGCTCTCTTTTTTTTCGAAAAACAGGAGATCCATCCCCTTTCTTCATGAACTCCGACCATTGGCCGGTCGCCAGCGGCCAAGGCTTTCAAGGAAGGAAGAGAGATATATGGGAGTCCGGTCTCGGGGATAGGACGCCGCAACCGGTGGCACCGATGCCGAAAAGAGAGGAAAAGGTCCGGCCGAAACAGAGCAAAATAGGATTCACTATTTTCAATGATTTTCCGACGATCCTGACGGCCGGCGAGGAGTTTAAAAACATGGGAAGAAAGAGAAGAGGGAGAGGAAGAAAGATTGAACCCTTACCTGAACTCCGGGGGCTTCTTTGATCTTCAATTTTCGGCGAACACGAGAAGAGGCTGCGCGGCTTCTTCGGAGAAAAGGAGAGAAATCGGCTCGAAGATCACCGGTGGAGGGTCTTGAGAGAGGGAGAGGCTTATTTATAGGGATCCTAGAGTTCTAAAAGGCCTAGAGTTCTTCTCCGATCGGGATTCATCGGAGAAGAAGACTCCTTTCGGGAGTCCTCCTTCCGTCTCTTTTTTTTTTTTTTTTATCTGGGTTATTACAATAACTGTTTTAACAATTCCGACCACTTAAGTTACATTAACAAGATAAATAATATGAAAAAGTATGATGATTATTATTTTTCACTATATTTCTTATTTTTCATTATAATGGACCATTATAGTACAAACGATAGCAACTATTTTCCCTCGTACTTTCTCTCTTATAAAAAAAAAAAAACTTATTTCAAATTTCGATTTGTTCTCAAATTTCTCTTCAAAAAATAATTCTTCCATCAAAATTATTTTCATTATTTTCTCCCATAATAACAGTTATAACTGCCATAATGGTTAATTTCTTTAAAGTATGGTTGACAGTGTTCTGCTTCCTGCTTCATGGACATGTTACTGAGATCTGTTCATTAACGCCTACATTTCTCTTCATACATTATTTATAATTCTCAAATATCTATATATAGGTTTTTATAATAATGCCTTGATTAATGATTACGGAAACAAAGTTGTAGGGTT